>NW_026652287.1:103998688-104069831 GCF_009828535.3 Hylobates moloch | reverse complement strand
CCCCCCCCCCTCCCCTCCCCTCCCCTTCCCTTCCCTTCCCTCTTTCCCTTCTTTCTCCTCTCTTCTCCTCTCTCCTCTTCTCTTTTTTTGAGACAGAGCCTTGCTGTCGTCCAGGCTGCAGTGCAGTGGCACAATCTTTGCTTGCTGAAACCTCTGCCACCCAGGTTCAAGCAATTCTCCTGCCTCAGCCTCCCTGGTAGCTGGGACTATAGGCACCCACCACCATGCCTGGCTAATATTTGTATTGTTGGTAGAGACGGGGTTTCACCATGTTGGCCAGGCTGATCTTGGACTCCTGACCTCAGGTGACCCGCCTGCCTCAGCCTCCCAAAGTGCTGGGATTACAATCATGAGCCACCACGCCCGGCCCCTTTTCAGTATGTTTTGAACCATTGTGTTTCATAAAGGATAGTGTCTTGGTGTGGTCTGAACGTCTTTAACGGTATTGCTGACATCCTCTGTGAACCAAAACAAAATGAAACAAAATTTAAAAAAACCCCACAAAATCAAAAGAGGTCTTGGGCTCAGAACCTTGGCTGGCAGCAGCATTTAATCAATATTAAAAGATATTTTTGGCTAGTTGAGGTGGCCAATATCTATAATCCCATCACTTTGGGAGGCTGAGGCAGGAGGATCGCTTGAGCTCAGGAGTTTGAGACAAGCCTGGGCAACATCGTGAGAACCTAACTCTACAAAAAATTTTTAAAAAAATCAGCCCAGTGTGATGGTGCACACCTGTGGTCCCAGCTCCTTGGGAAGCTGAGGTGAAAGGATTGCTTGAGCCCAGGAAGTCGAGGCTGCAGTGAGCTATGATGGTGCCACTGCACTCCTGCCTGGGTATTGGAGTGATACCCTAATATATATATATGTCTAATATAATGTGTATATATATAAAATGTATATATATATTAAAAATGTGTATATATACACACACACACATTTTTGTGAGTTTTTTCTCTTGTGTCTATTTTTATTTTCCACTTATGGTAAGTGAAACTAGTGTTTTCATTCATGATAGTGATTTTTAAATTCCCTTCATCACAGAGACTGATTTTAAAGGAAAAAATATTGTGTCTAATATCCTAGTAAAGACAACCAATATGGCAAAATTCATCAAGGTGGGACATGAAGTGCCATATATTCATATTTTTAATAAAATAAAATTTTACTTAAATACAATTTTAATTTCCTTTTATTATTTATTTTTAACTGACAAATAAAAATTGCGCATATTTATGGTGTACAACCATTATGTTTTGATATATGTGGACGTTGTAAGGTGACTATGTCAAGCTATTTAACGTATGCATTACTGCAGGTGTTTGTCGTTTTCTTATGTGTGGTGAGAACGCTTAAAATCTGCTTTCTTCTGAGCACTAAGGTATAGGGAACAAAAACATTCTACTCGCTTAGTAATTTTCAAGAATGCAAAACATTGTTTTTAACTATAGGCACCATGTTGTATAATAGATTTCTTGAACTTATTTCTCCTAACTGAAATTTTGTACCCTTTAACCAACATCTCAACCCGCCCCATCTCCCAGTCTCAGGTAACCACAGTTCCACTCTCTGCTGCTGTGAGTTCAACCTTTCGGATTCCACATAAAAGGGAGATTATGTGGCATTTGTCCTGTGACTGGTTTATCTCACTTGGCGTAATGTTCTCCAGGTTCATCCATGTTGTCGAAAAATGACCGATCTTGAAAGGCTGTATTTCTGGAAACACTGGGCTTTCCAGTCCATTTTCCACACGAGCTGCTGGAATCGTCCTTTAGAAATGCAGGTAATGGCCAGGCGCGGTGGCTCATGCCTGTAATCCCAGCACGTTAGGAGGCCGAGGCGGGCAGATCACCTGAGCTCAGGAGTTTGAGATCAGCTTGGCCAATATGGTAAAACCCCATCTCTACTAAAAATACACAAAATTAGCTGGGCATGGTGGCGGGTGCCTGTAATCCCAGCTACTCAGGAGGTGAGGCAGGAGAATCACTTGAACCCGGGAGGCGGAGCTTTCAGCAAGCCAAGATTGTGCAACTGCACTCCAGCCTGGGCGACAGAGGGAGACTCCGTCTCTAAATAAATAAATACGTTTTTTAAAATACAGATAATGATTATATCACTCCTCTAGTTAAAACTTTGCTGTCTTCAGGATAAAGCCTACTTTCCCAAACATAGCTCATGAGATAGCACACTTAGAGGTCTGATGCTGGTTTCTAAATGTGATTCTCCACTCAGGGGAGCCAGGGCTCCTTGGAGAAGTGGCTGATTTCTGGGCTGGGCAGGGAAAGGACATTAGGAGACTGGGACGTCTTATTGTACCTGAAAGTAAGAAAAGCTTTTAAAAAAATGTCTAAAAGATACAGAAGCCAGCTTGAAGGGATTCCCACTTCAAAACCAGAACAGTTTCAGGGAAAATAAATTCTGCTCGTAACAAATTATAACCCATAAACTAAAGTCAGAATCCCTAAAATCAACACTGAATAGACAAATGTGTGAGAAAAGGAAGCAGAGCCTCACAGAAGAATTCCAACAGGCTGGGCGCGGTGGCTCACGCCTGTAATCCCAGCACTTTGGGAGGCCAAGGTGGGCGGGTCACCTGAGGTCAGGAGATAGAGACCAGCCTGGCCAACATGGTGAAACCCCGTCTCTACTAAAAATACAAAAATTAGTCAGGCATGGTGGCTCACCTGTAATCCCAGCTACTTGGGAGGCTGAGGCAGGAGAATCGCTTGAACTCGGGAGGTGGAGATTGTAGTGGGTGGAGATCGTGCCGCTGCACTCCAGCCTAGGTGGCAAGAGCTAAATTCCGGCTAAGAATTTCAACAAACAAATACAGAAGGAGGAGTTGAGTTAAAAATTCAGCACATAGCAACCACCACAGTATTAACTATCTCAAGCAATAATTATTAAAGGGCAGAGCACAGTTGTGAGTGACTCATGACTGTAATTGGAAAACTTTGGGAGTCTGAGATGGGAGGATTACTTGAGCCCAGGAGTTTGAGGCCAGCCTGGGCAACATAGCAAGACCCCATCTCTACATTTTTTTTAAAAATAGCTTGGGTGTGGTGGTGCACACCTGTAGTCCCAGCTCCTAGGGAGGGAAGGTGGGAGGATCGCTTGAGCCCAGGAGTTTGAGGTTACGATAAGCAATGATCATGAACTCACTGCATTCCAGCCTGGGTGACAGAGTGAGACCTGTCTCCTAAAAAATAGAGAGAGATCACGCCTGTAATCCCAGCACTTTGAGAGGCTGAGGTGATGGATCACAAGGTCAAGAGATCGAGATCAGCCTGGCCAACATGGTGAAACCCTGTCTCTACTAAAAATACAAAATTAGCCGGGCATGGTGGCAGGTGCTTGTAATCCCAGCTACTCAGGCGGCTGAGGAATGAGAATCAGTTGAACCGGGGAGGTGGAGATTGAGCCAAGATCGCGCCACTGCACCCCAGCCTGGGTGACAGACAGAAACTTTGTCTCCAAAAAAAAAGAGAGAGAGAGAGAATTATTAAAGGGCCCTAGACCCTAGACC
This sequence comes from Hylobates moloch, assembly GCF_009828535.3. NCBI lineage: Eukaryota > Metazoa > Chordata > Mammalia > Primates > Hylobatidae > Hylobates > Hylobates moloch. The sequence continues at coordinate 104,066,305 of NW_026652287.1, read as the reverse complement.
CCGTGGACATAAGCATGAGGAGAAGCAGGGCATTGTCATAGTTTCAAAGGAGTTCCCCACGGATGACTAGCTACAAGGGGAAATGAGAACCTCACAGTGGCAGACACCACGGTAAACAAGTGATCAAAGCTGACATCACCACTATTGGAACCAACTGTCATCACGAGTTGAACATAGTGCTGAGAAAGAAAAAAGTCACTGGTGAACCAAAATGCAAATCTGAAATAAACAACAGGGAAGTATCAGACAAATGACCTGGATTGGGGAGACCTTCTCTGGAATCTCTGTATTCCTCAAAAACGCCAGTGTCAGGAAGATGAGGAACAGCTGAGGTTTCAAATCCAGATTTAGAAAGACTCAAGAGACAAGATGGCTAAACAGAATGCATCATCCTGGATCTGATCCAGGACCATCAAAGGATCCAAGAACCATCAAAGGATCCTAGGCCTTGTGGGTACAAGCATGAGAAGACGCAGGAGCCGTCCATAGCCTCAAAGCAGTTTCCACAGACAATTAATCCTGAGGGGAAATAACTTCACAGTACCAGACGCCACTTTAAACAAGCGGTGGGTTTGATCCAGGATCGGGGGAAAATGCTATCAAGTAAGTTGTTGAAATAATTTGTGTGTGAACATGGGCTATGCATAAAATAATTATAATGCCTCAATATTATCATAATTATTATTATTTTGAGATGGAGTCTCACTCTGTCGCCCAGGCTCAGCTCACTGCAAGCTCCGCCTCCTGGGTTCACGCCATTCTCCTGCCTTAGCCTGCCCAGCAGCTGGGACTATAGGTGCCCGCCACCACGCCTGGCTAATTTTTTGTATTTTTAGTAGAGACGGGGTTTCACCGTGTTAGCCAGGATGGTTTCAATCTCCTGACCGCGTGATCCCCTCGCCTTGGCCTCCCAAAGTGCTGGGATTACAGGTGTGAGCCACCATGCCCAGCCAATATTAAATTTCCTCAATGTAATCATTGTACTGTGGCTATGAAAAAAGAATGCCTTTATTCTTAGAAAATATACACGGAAAAATTTAGGGGCAGAGGGGCATGATATCTGCAACTTACATTAAAGAGATAGAAAAAGAGTGAGAGAGGTCGGGTGTGGTGGCTCATGCCTATAATCCCAGCACTTTGGGAGGCCGAGGTGGGTGGATCACCTGAGGTCAGGAGTTCGAGACCAGCCTGGCCAACATGTTGAAACCCTATCTCTACTAAAAATATAAAAATTAGCTGGGCTTGGTGGTGCACGCCTGTAATCCCAGTTACTTGGAGGCTGAGGCAGGAGAATCGCTTGAACCCAGGAGGCAGAGGTTGCAGTGAGCCAAGCTCTCACCACTGCACTCCAGCCTGGGAGACAGAGCAAGACTCCGTCTCAAAAAAAAAAAAAAAAAAAAGTGAGAGAGAGATAGCAAATGTGGCAAAATATTATCAACTGGTGAATTTGGGTGAAGGTTAAATCAGAGTTATTTGCATCATTCTTGAAATTGCTTTTATAAATTTGAAATTTTTGCAAAATAAAAGTTTATATCATCTGTCCCCCCAAACCATATCTTAACTCAAATCCTCCTTTTCCTCACTCTACTCCCTCCTCACAGTCTTCAACCTACCCTAATTCCAAATTTATCAAAAGAATATTTAGTACAATAATAAAATGTATGGAAAAGCATCTGTGATGGTTAATTTATTGTGTCAACTTGACTGGACCACAGGGTGCCCAGATATTGGCTAGGCGTCATTTCCGGGGTGTCTGTGAGGATGTTTCTGGTTGAGATTGGCATTCGAGTCTATACCCTGACTAAAAGAGATGGCCTCCCCAGTGTGGGTGGGCCTTGTCTCATCAGTCAAAAGCCTGAATAAAACAAAAAACTGAGTGAGAAAGGATCCTTCCTCTCTTCCTGACTGCATGAGTTGGGACCTCAGACTGCCCCTGCCTCGGGATGAAGATTCATACTGGAATTTACACCATTTGCCCTCTTGGGTCTGGATTTCTCGGCCTCTGTAATTGCAAGAGCCAATTCCTGAGAATGAACGAATGAATGAATGAATGAATGAATGTCCCATTGCTTCTATTTCTCTAGAGGACCCTGACTCACGTGGTCTCTTTGTTTATCCTATCTCGCCCGCAGCTAAGCCATGAGCTGGACCTCAGGGAGGGGTTTCTGGAGACGGGGACTTGATTTCCTGGTGGAGTTGCCCAGGAGGTCTCTGCCAGAGCCTGTTGGCCTCCCTTTTATATTTTATTATTATTATTTGAGACAGCGTTTCAAATAATGTGTGTTGGGGTGCGGTAGGGCCTGTCATTCATTCACTTAGTGCATGCCCCATTGTGGGAGGGGTGCCCTGGGCATCGTGTGTGTTTGTTTACAACAGCTAATGCATGTTTTTCACTTTAAGATGCTTTAGCTTTCTTCCCCACTTTGCTCACTTTTTTCCACTCGCTACACAGTCTCAGGAATTGGGCTGCCTTTTACAGTCAGTAGCATTGATTGACCATGTTTATTGTTCTTCCTGGCATAGGAAATAATGGTGCCTCCACAGTGCACAGCATCGTCCGTCGGATGAAATACAGGACTCCGTTCAGGGGGAAGGAAGTTTGAAATTCTGAAAGCACATACACAGGGATGCCCCAACCCCACTTGGGTAGGCAGTGTGGGTGTGGTGCAGCTAAGACCTTGTCCTCTGAAGAGCTGCCCCTGGAACCACCTCATCCGTAGACACCCGAGAGGTTACCTCATCCCTCCCCACAATTAGGGGCAGCCAATGTCTGATGTTAGGAGCTACAAAATCTGACCCCCTTGCCTCATGGAACTGTGATTTATGGTCCAGGTTCCTTCTGGACCAAGTCAATATAATTATTTCTCTTTTCCTCCTTTTACACAATCATAGCAACCCTTCTCATTATTATATATCCTTTCACTGTGTATTTTGCTTGTTCAGCCCCTAAAGAACTTCTTCAGAATTTTACACAGTTGCATAGCATTCCACCAAATGCATTTATCAGAACTTAGTTGGCCAGCCCCCTCTGGAGGGAAATTGAGGTTTTTTTCCCCAATCATTTGCTATTACAAGACATAGTATTATTAAAACACAGAGCTGGCAATGTTTTAAGTTTGCTTGTGCCCAAGCAGAGGGATGCCAGAAGCAATAAACAATGTGGCCCAGGCTGGTGCTAACTGCTCTATACCCTGTATATTTCTTTTCTCTTTCCTCCTCCCCTCCCCTCCCCTCCCCCTCCTCCCCTCCTCTTCTCTCCCCTCTCCTTCCCTCTCCCCTCTCCTCCCCTCCACTCCCCTCCCCTCTCCTCTCCCCTCCCCTCCTCTCCCCTCCCCTCCTCTCCTCTCCCCTCTTCTCCTCTCCTCTCTTCTCCCCTCCTCTCCTCTCCCCTCTTCTCCCCTCCTCTCTTCTCCTCTCCTCTCCTCTCATCTCACCTCCTCTCCTCTCCTCTCTTCTCCTCTCCTCTCCTCTCCTCTCCTCTCCTCTCCTCTCCCCTCTTCTCCCCTCCTCTCTTCTCCTCTCCTCTCCTCTCATCTCCCCTCCTCTCCTCTCCTCTCTTCTCCTCTCTTCTCTTCTCCCCTCCTCTCCTCTCCCCTCCTCTCCTCTCCTCTCCTCTCCTCTCCTCTCCTCTCCTCTCCTCTCCTCTCCTCTCCTCTCCCCTCCTCTCCTCTCCTGTCTTCTCCTCTCCTCTCCTCTCTGTTGCTCAGGCTGGAGTGCTGTGGCGTGATCTTTCTCTGTTGCCCAAGCTGGAGTGCAGTGGCGCAATCTCGGCTCACTGCAACCTCCGCTTCCCAGGTTCAAGTGATTCTCCTGCCTCAGCCTCCCGAGTAGCTGGGATTACAGACACATACGACCACGCCTGGTTATTTTTTTTAATTTTTTTATTTTTTGGTAGAGACAGGGTTTCACCACGTTAGCTAGCCTAGTCTCGAACTCCTGACCTCAGGTGATTCACCCACCTGGGCCTCCCAAAGTGCATGGATTACAGGTGTGAGCCACCGCACCTGGCCTATATTTCAGAACACCTATCTGTGTGGGTTTTTGTCAGTCTGTTTTAATTCTTCAGCCTGTGTTCATTCTGCTAGGAGTAATGACATCAACTCTCTCTGAAGACAAACACCTTAAGTTTATTCTCCATGGCCTTTTGCAGAAACTCTCCCTTCTAAACTGCCACCATCTGTTGAGGACTGTGAGCCAGGATGGTCATGCTTTTGAAAAAAACATAATCTATGAAAAGGCCCATAATCGTTAGAAGAAAACATTGACAGTTTATGCAGTTTCATGGAAAAGAAAAAAGACACAAACATTTGCTCAAGCAGATGTTCAGTGCTGCGTGTTCCATATACCATCTGCTTCTTTTTCTGCCATACACAATTATTGAGAATCTCTCCAACCATCAAAAGTTCAACTGGGAAGCACCTGTCCTGAGATTTTTGAGTTGGGATGAATCATCGCAGCATCTTGCAATCAACAGTAGTTAATTTCTGAATGCATCTCCCTTAACAGTCTCCACCGGCCACTTTCCCCCACTCTGCTGCTCTCAAAAGTAATATAATTTGGGTCCTGGGTGATGGCTGAGTCTTGAGTTTCATTCATTTCCTCTTAGTTCCTCAGGTGTTTGGGGTTCCCAGGTGCCAGAAAACAGGGGCCCCACATCTTTTGAAATGAGAGTAAGAGGACTCCATGCATTTGTGTTTTTTTTGGGGAGACACTTGAGGCTTTTGGAGACCAGTTTTTATTCATCATAGCAGGTTTTTGAAATTATGCTCAAGTGCCTAACATCGTCCCTGGCACATGATATGCTCTCTGTCAACTTGTGTTGGAGGAGGAATGAGGCGCGACTGAAAGGTGGCTATAGATGCTGGGGGTGTCACAGGCACCTGCGGCAGCTGCTCCTTGGAGAACCCGGGATTTCTATTTGTTTGTTTTTTTTGAGCCGGCAGCCACTTGCACGCCCAGGTCCTTTTTCGTTCTTCTACGAAAACCCCATTCGAGGAGACCTTGAACGAACCCTAAAGGCTTGAGTGAACCAGGAATATGGGGTGGGGTGGGAACTGCAGAATTCAATCCTTCCCCTCGTCCCACCACCCTCAGCCCAGGCTATTCCGACACCAACCACTCCTCCTTCCCTTCAGTGGACTCAAGGGATGTTTGCGATCAAGACTGTTGCTATGGAAACCACTGCAGTGTGGGGGACGGGATGGGGCAAGCAAGGCTTGCAGGCTGGAATTTTCCATGCCCTTGAGCACACGATGCGTGGATGTAAAAGCCCCGCGTGGGTACAGAGCAGGCGTTCAATAAATACCTGTATTTATTGTTTGGGAAGAGATGGAGGGGCACAATCTGATCTTTGGTCATTGCTTTCCCCTCTGAAGCCTCGGTCCACTCTTCTGCAGCAGGTGTGATCACCATCCCTAGCTAGCAGGGCTGTTGGGAGGATCCGAGGACTCCCTGCCTGCCTGCCTGGGGTCTACGACCAAGGTGGTCACCTGGCTCAGGTGGGGGCTTGTCGAAATGTCGATTCCTGGCTACGACCTGGACATCCTGAAACAAAATATTTTGTGCAAAGTGTTCATTCACCGTCACAATCTGCTGCTCTTTTTATTTTTAGCCTGATATATTTTTTTCTTAGTAGTTTTTACAGCTGTGCTTTCCAATGTCAAAAGACAAAACTACAAAAAATTTTGTTCTATATGGTGCTACCTATGTACATACAGATTATGGTAAAATACGTATGCACATACGTGTGTGTCTCTATCCTCTCAACCTAAAAGGAAGAAGCTGAGACAGAATTGATTTAAGAGTTTATTTGGGCCAAGCTTGAGGATTACAACCCAAGAGCACAGATTTGACTTCCCCTGATTCACACTCTGATTAGCAGCAGTTACAAGTGAATTTTAATTTTTATTTATTATTTATTTATTTATTTATTTTGAGACGGATTCTTGCCCTGTTGCCTCAGCTCACCATAACCTCTGCCTCCCAGGTTTGAGGAATTCTCCTGTCTCAGCCTCCCAAGTAGCTGGGACTACAGGTGCATGCCACCATGCTGGTTAATTTTTGTATTTTTAGTAGAGATGGGGTTTTACCATATTGGCCAGGCTGGTCTGGAACTCCTGACCTCAAATGATCCACCTGCCTCGGCCTCCCAAAGTGCTAGGATTACAGGCATGAGCCACCACACCCGGCCACAAGTGGATTTTTTTCTGTTTTTTTTGAGATGGAGTCTCGCTCTGTCACTCAGGCTGGAGTGCAATGGCGCGATCTCAGCTCACTGCAAACTTCACCACCTGAGATCAAGCAATTCTCCTGCCTCAGCCTCCCGAGTAGCTGGGATTACAGGCACCCGCCACCACGCCCAGCTAATTTTTGTATTTTTAGTAGAGATGAGGTTTCACCATGTTGGGCAGGCTGGTCTTCAACTCCTGACCTCAGGTGATCCTCCTGCCTTGGCCTCCCAAAGTGCTGGGATTACAGGCTTGAGCCACCGCGCCTGGCCTCAGGTTAACTTTGGAATGTCCTTGGCTGAGGGGAGGGTCCATCAGTAGGTTGGGGGGCTTAGAATTTTATTTTTTTGTTTACAGTTTACAGAAATAACATTGGTTAGTGATTAGGTGTGCATTGTGAGGACTCCACGACCTCTTTCTCTCTTACCTAAAGTCCTATCTAGGTGGCCTAGGGAGTCACTCTACAAACCATAAAATCTTGTTAAACCAGGTGGCTGACTTCCAGCCCATCTCTGGTATAGCATCGCGTGATGGGGACCAGGCCCCTTAACTTCAGCATTTCTTTCTACTGAGTTGCTTTAGACAAAGCGTAACTCTTTCAAATTGCCAACTAGAGAATGCTTAAGGCCAGGCTCAGTGGCTCACACCTATAATCCCACCACTTTGGGCAGCTGAGGCAGGCAGATTGCTTGAGCCCAGAAGTTTGAGACCAGCCTGGGCAACACAACGAGACTCTGTCTCTACAAAAACTAAAATAAAATTAGGCGGGGGTGGTGGTGCATATCTGTGGTCCCAGCTACTTGGGAGGCTGAGCGGGGAGGATCAGTTGAGCCTGAGAGGTCAAGGCTGCAGTGAGCCATGGTCATGCCACTGCACAACAGAGTGAGACCTGTGTTAAAACACACACACACACACACACACACACACACACACACACCCCAAGAAACGTTTTCAGTTGCAGGAAGGAGTGAAAAAAGAAAAGAATCCTTAAAACCTACTATGACTTGTAAGCCCCCTACTTCAAGACGTCCACGGGTTCAGGCTGAACTCATGTATGCCCTCAGTGTATTGATTTATGATTTTACCTGCAATTCCTGTCTCCTCAAAATGTGTAGAACCAAACTGGAACCTGACCACCTCAGGCGTACCTCCTCAGGACCTCTGGAGACCGTGTAACCCCAGGCTTCGGTCACTCGTCCTGGTTCACAATAAACCTCTTTAAATATTTGACGGAATTTGGTTTTTACTGCCGACAATTGTTAAGCTATAGGGTATGGGTTTTAGTGTCCGACTGGGGATTGTTTAATTTATAGCTACTTATGGCAATAGCAAGCAGTTTCAAGAGATTCTGAAAGCTGGGAGTATGGTGTAATTGCTGCGTCATTTTAATGCTTCTCTGGGCCCCGATCATTTGAAAGCCCTCACATTCCTCAGACAGAAGTTCTTTTCTTTCCTCAATCTCCAGCCCTATCTCTATAGCTATATCCACTTCAATATCTATTTATTATCTGTCTCAATAAGTTGTCAACTCCAGTGGGAACAAAGACTACATCTGTGTTGGATGCTGCCGCCTCGCACACAAGGTCTGGCCAACAGTAGGCAATCAACAAATATTTGTTGGTATAATCAGTCAATCAAATGACTAATCTTTAGACAACAAAGGCTGTATCATCGGTGCTGGCGGCTGCCACGGAACAGAAACCTGTGATTTCCATGCCTGTTGGCAAAGGCACACATGGCTGGGTTTTGCCCTTCGTCAAGGACATCATTTTTAATGTGCACGTTTTAAGTTTTAATACGCCCAACCCGAATCCCCGATGGGGTACAGTAGGCCTGCTCCCTCCCCCTACTCGGCTTCTCCCCCATCGCCCTGCCCTGGTCCTTAGCAGCCTTCTCTGGGGGTCTGGGATGCAGGCAGGCTCTGCCTGTTGCCATGGAAACTGCATCGAGGAGATGGGGAGGAGGCTGAGAGGCATTCGGAGGATGGAACTTTCCAGGCTGTGTGTGGGTTAGAATCCTGAGCTGCCATATGAATGAGTGCCCATAACTATTTGTGTGTGTCTGTGTGTGTGTGTGTGTGTGTGTGTGTGTGTGTGTTAGGAGATTGAATGAAAATACGGCTGGGCATGGCGGGTCATGCCTGTAATCTCAGCACATTGGGAGGCTGAGGCAGGAGGATCACCTGAGGTTGGGAGTTCAAGACCAGCCTGGCCAACATGGTGAAACCCTGTCCCTACTAAAAATACAGAAATTACAGAAATAACCTGTAATTCCAGCTACTTGGGAGGCTGAGGCAGGAGAACTGCTTGAACCTGGGAGGTGGAGGTTGCAGTGAGCCAAGATTGCGCCACTGCACTCCAGACTGGGCAACAGAGCGAGACTCTGTTTCAAAAAATAAAATAACATAAAATAAAACAAAATAAAACAAAACAAAACAAAAAATACGGGATCATGGGAAAGTGACTTCATTCTCCTGAGCCTGTTTTCTCTTCTAAAACTGGGTAAACTTTTTTTTTTTTTTTTTTTGAATCTGTAGGTTGTGGAGAGGATGGCAGTGGAATGCTGCTTGTGAATCACTGGCACTATGCCTGCCACAGCATAGCCAGGATTGTTTTTTCAATGTGTCCCCAACTTCACTTGCATCAAATGGGGAGGATTAGGGAGATGAATGATTGAAAATGCAAAGCTGGCTGAGTGAGGTGCCTCATGCCTGTCATCCCAGCACTTTGGGAGGCAGAGGTGGGAGGATCACTTGAGCTCGGGAGTTTGAGAACAGCCTGGGCAACATATGAAGACCTTGTCTCTACGAAAGAAAGAGAAAAAAACTTAGCCGGGCGTAGCTGTGCACGCCTGTCATCCTGGCTACTCGGGAGGCTGAGGCAGGAGAATCGCTTGAACCCGGGAGGCAGAGGTTGCAGTGAGCTGAGATCGCACCACTGCACTCTAGCCCCGGTGACAGAGTGAGACTCCATCTTAAAAAAAAAAAAAAATTAGCTGGGTGTAGTGGTACATGCCTGCAGTCCCAGGTACTTGGGAGGCTGAGGTGGGAAGATTGCTGGAGCACAGGAGTTGAAGGCTGCAGTGAGCTATGATGGCACTCCAGCCTGGGTGACTGAGCAAGACTCTGACAAAAAAAACAAAAAGCAAATCCTGGTTACTCCCCAGACGCGGGAAGGTAAAGAACCCACCCCTGCCCCAAACTCCTGCCCACTGTCTTGCCTTAGTATATGCATAAATTCCCCCCAGTATCTGAAGTGATCTTCATTCTTCCTTATCGTTCTCCTCCTCTCACTATAGGGTAAGCTCCACTGCATGCAAATGGAGACTCCGTATTTCGTGGTGTCCTCGGCTCCCCTGGCCCACCCAAGTGCCCAGCACATACTAGGCGCTTTACGTGTACGTGTTGGATGGATGGGTCACTGAGCTGTTTGGGGAAGGGAAAGGTTCTGAAAGGCAAAGCCACCTAGGAAATACAAATGGGGCAGACAGTGCTTTTATGGAGAAGCAAAGCATTGAGGGAGGAAGGCTGGGTGAGACTGCCGTCCAGAACTCAGAATCCAGGTAGTAGGAGAATGTCTGTCTAGAACCAGAATCAAGGGAAGGGAACAGTCAAGTGGGAGGAGCCACCCGTGGGGACATGACTTACCTGGATGAAGAGCTCACTCCCGTGTCTCAGACTTTTCTGAAGCCCAAGGCAAAGACTTCCACCCCAGAGGCTGGGCATGTCCTGCAGGGGGAGAGGGTGGGCGGGGCTTGTGTGTATTCAACAAGGTGGAATGTCTCCACTTCCATAAAGATACAGCCTCCCCTCCTTGGTTCATTTTTCTTTTCTTTTTCTTTTTCTTTTTCTTTCTTTCTTTTTTTTTTTTTTTTTTTTTGAGACAAAGTCTCGTTCTGTCACCCAGGCTGGAGTGCGGTGGTGCGATCTCAGCTCACTGCAACCTCCTCCTCCCGGGTTCAAGCAATTCTCCTGCCTCAGCCTCCCGAGTAGCTGGGACTACAGGCGCCCGCCACCACGCCCGGCTAATTTTTTGTATTTTTAGTAGAGACGGGGTTTCACTGTGTGAGCCAGGATGGTCTCGATCTCCTGACCTCGTGATCCACCTGCTTCAGTCTCCCAAAGTGCTGGGATTACAGGTGTGAGCCACCACGCCTGGCCCAAATGCAAGGTTTTTTTGTTTGTTTGTTTGTTTTTTTGACACAGGGTCTCGCTCTGTCACCCAGGTTGGAGGGCGGTGGCACAATCTCAGCTCACTGCAGCCTCCGCCTCCCAAGTTCAAGTGATTCTCCTGCCTCAGACTCCTGAGTAGATGGGATTACTGGCACCTGCCACCACACCCGGCTAATTTTTGTACTTTTAGTAGAGACAGGGTTTCATCATGTTGGCCAGGCTGATCTTGAACTCCTGATGTCAAGTGATCCACCATTGCACTCCAGCCTGGATGACAAGAGCAAAAGTCTGTCTCAAAAAAAATGTTTTTTTAATAAAAAATAAAATGGTGGGGAGGGCAGCTGACAATATGATGTGCTCAGAATTATTCATGAAGGAATGTGTAACAGATGTGGCTTCTAGGAGGGGTGTCGGGTGCCTTGGGATGAGGGCATGATGTTTAATTTTCATTACACAATGTTTCCCCCAAAATTATTCCAGTCACAGAGTTAAAATCATATCTTAAAATGTCATTTTGACTCTGCGAATGTATCACCACTTCAAAATGAAGGAAATGAAATCCAAAACAATACGGGTTGCTTTACTTGTCTCGGCAGAACTTATCAAAGCCTGTCATCATAATGCATATCGGGGTCCGCGGTGTTTTGTGCGGCAGCCCCATCTAAACCAACCCTGCTAAGGAAGCACTGCAGGTTTTTTCTTCATCAATACTGTCTCCCTAGAACAATGCCAGCAGCTCGAAATAGATACAGCATTAATGTATTCATAAAACTCTCTATATTAATCATCTATATTGATCGAATTGATATTTGTGCAAAAATTAAGTGGTTTAATGAATGAAGGAGTGAAAGGGAGGACAGATATCATTTCTGTCACTAGTCATTTCTGGCGATCTGGGATTTCTACCAGAGGCTGCTTGGACCTGCATGGGCCTGTTTTTCTGCTCTGTTCTGCAGAGACCCCTGTCTGAGGATGCGTTTAACTGCATCAAAGTCAAGAGTGGACTGTGAATGCGCCCGGCCCTCCCCATCCCCACCTGGCTCCTGGGAGGCTCAGTCCCCTCAGAGATCGCACCAGGCGACAGCTGTTGCCATGGAAACCGTGGGGAAGAGGAGGGGCTGCGCCAGTGCTGGAGGGATGCGGGGCCTGGAATTTTCTAGACTCAGGGCTTAGCCTGTGCATGCCTGCGGGTTCAGATCCCAGCCTGGCCTCACCGCGGGGACTCCCTAAAGACTTGGGGGGTGGGTACGCAGAAGAGGGTCTGGGGGGAGGCCGCTTCTCCTCCACCCTGAACCCTCCATGGGCCTAGGGGGCTAACCCAGGCTGGGTCCAAGGCAGGGTTTGCCAAGGACGCCCTAAGCCCCTTTCACTGCAGAATAACCCACAATGCGGATTAAACATGTGACTCCCGGGAGACACCTTAGAAAAATGTTTCTGGAGTCTTTCACGTCTGTCCTCACACTAGTCATTTCTCTGTCTTATTTTCCCCAAATAACTTGTCTAGGCCTGAAATGCTTTTATTAATAAATTAATTAATTTTAAATTCCTTTTTCTGTGGTTCCCCACCTTGTTCAGTGTCAGTGAGTTTCCCGAGCAGAGCTGTGTTGTTTTCTTCATGGCTGCACTCTCACTGCCTTCATTAGACCTTGGCATATAGCAGGGCCTCCATACACACGACCTGACTGCAGTGAATGAATGAATGGATTCCTGCTTTCCTGTTCTTTTTTTTTTTTTTTTTTTTTTTGATATGGGGTCTTGCTCTGTCTCCCAGGCTGCAGTGCAGTGTCTCAATCTCAGCTCACTACAGCCTCCGCCTCCCGTGTTCAAGCTATTCTCCTGCCTGTAGCTGGGATTGCAGGTGCACACCACCATGCCTGGCTAATTTTTGTATTTTTAGTAGAGATGGGGTTTCACCGTGTTGGCCAGGCTGGTCTCGAACTCCTGACCTCAAGTGATCCACCCTCCTCAGCCTCCCAAAGTGCTGGGATGACAGGTGTGAGCCACCGTGCCGTGCTGTGCTTTCCTGTTCTATCATAATTCCACAGGAGGGGGTTGGAATGGAGCCTATTTTCTGGTTTCTTTTGGCCACCAAGGGAGGTAAAGTTAAACGTGACTCCTACCCACTTCTTCACCTTCCTCCCTGAAGGGAGGACTCAGGCTCCAGGTCAGGGATGGGGCACTCGCTGGAGATCTGGGTCCTCACTGTGGGTCTGCAGGTGCCAGGCACACGCTCGCCTCTCTTACACAGGTGACGTGGCCTGGATTTGGGTCTGGGCTGGGCCACCCATTAGCAGTGCATCTCAGGGCCAGTCACTTAACCACCCCGTGCTTCAGTTTCCTCATCTGCAAAATGGGCATAATGATAATCTCCACCCTGAAGGGTCATTATGAGGACTGAGAGGGAAACACAGGTGAGCACGCAACACGGAGCTCACACAGGATGGCGCTCTGTAAGAGTCAAAAGTCCTTAGAGTTCATGGTTTTTCATTTCATCAATATATCTTTTTCATATACATATATATTTCAATGATTCTAGATTGGGAGTGATTTTGTGCCCCAGGGGACATTTGGCAATGCCTGGAGCCATTTTTGGTTGTCACAATTGGGTGGGAGGCAGGGACATTCGCTTTTCATGGGTAGAAGCCAGGGTTGCTGCTCAACATCCCACAAACGCACAGCACAGAGCCATCACCAAGAGTTCTCCAGCCCCAAATGTCAATAGTGCCGAGTTTGCGAATCCTTGGTGTGTATACATTACATTTATAATAGTCTAAAGCAGGGGGAAATAAATAAATATCATATGAGCCACAAATGTCATTTAAAGTTTTATATCTATGTTAATAAAGTAAAAAAGAAACAGGTAAAAATAATTTGAAGGCTGTATCTTGGCCAGGCGTGGTGGCTCATGCCTGTAATCCCAGCACTTTGGGAGGCTGAGGCGGGTGGATCAACCTGAGGTCAGGGGCTCGAGACCAGCCTGGCCAACATGGTGAAATCCTGTCTCTACTAAAAATACAAAAATTAGCTGGGTGTGGTGGCATGCGCCTGTAATCCCAGCTCCTCGGGAGGCTGAGGCAGGAGAATCGCTGGAACCAGGGAGGCGGAGGCTGCAGTGAGCGGAGATCACACCACTGCAGTTCAGCCTGGGGGCACAGAGCAAGACTCCGTCAAAAAAAAAAAAAGAGACTGTATCTTAGCCCAATATATTCAAAATACCATGATGTAATCAACATGCAGCCATTGCACAATACTGTTAACGAGATATTTTCCAGTGCTTTTTGGTAACAGTCTCTGAGATCCTGGGTGTGCTTTTCCTTGGAGTCCACCTCAATTCCCCCAGCACCCCCTCAAGCGTCTGTAGCCACGGTGGCCTCAGACCGCGGGATTGGACCTCACGGGTCTGGACAGCGCTGTGAGTGAGTGAGACGCACCTGGTCAGTAGAGGGCGCCACAGAGTTAGTCTAAAATCTACAACCGGAGATAAACCACAGGCAGAGCTTGAGAAAGAAACGGCGTTAGACTCAGTCCCTCCTCCATGGAAGGAGAAGGGGAGCGGAGGGGAGAGGCAGGGGTGCGAGCTCTTTTACGAGCTTTGTTGTTAGTGGGGGAGGTGGAAGCCAAGATGCTCATGCGTTGAAGGCATGGGTGCAAACTCTCCTCCACCCAGACCTGTCTACCCCACTGACCCAGCCGTGTCTCCAGCCTTTGCCTGGATCTCCACACAGCATATAGCGCGGGTGCAAACCCTCTCTCCTCCACCCAGACCTGTCTACTCCACTGACCCACCTGTCTCCAGCCTCTGCCTGGATTTCCACACGGCCTCCTCTGGCATCCAGTTGGGCCCACACGGAGCCAGAGCTGTCTTGCCTGGACACAGAGTGTGACCCTGCCCTCCTGTGGCCCATGGGGGCTCCTACCGCACTCAGGGTGGAAGCCAGGCTGCTGACTGTGGTCTAAAATAGACCCCCAGAGCCAGCCTTTACCAAACCCTCCAGCCTCCTCTTACCACTGCCCAGCCCACCTCCTGGGCTTGGGGCTGTTACGGGCGAAGCTGTGTCCTCCAGGATGCATATATTGAAGTCCTCACCCCCCAGGCCCTCGAAATATGGCTGTATTTTGAAATAGGGTCTTTGAAGAGGTAATTCAGGTAAAATGAGGTTGTTAGGGTGGTAGGCCTCATGCAGTATGATTGATGTCTTTATCGGAAGAGATTAGGATACAGACACGCACAGAGGGACGGCCACGTGAGTACCCAGGGTAAAGATGGCATCTGCAAGCCAAGCGGCGAGGCCTCAGGAGAAGCCAATCCTGCTGCCTCATGGATCTCAGACTTCCAGCTGCCAGGGCCATGAGAAATCTGATTTCTGTTGTAGAAGCCGCCTGGTGTGTGGCGCTTTGTGATGGCAGCTCTAGAAAATGAATACACTGACTCGCTGAGCCCTTTTCTGCTTTCCAAAAACACTAAACTTCGCTTCTCGCGTGCACCATCCCATGCTTATCTGTACCCACCTCATCCTTACCCACTCCTCAAAGCCTCGCTCGTCAACAACAACAGCAGCAATAATAATAACAGTTGCCTGTGCCGAGAGTTTCATAGGATCATCTCACTTGATCTTTACAACAGCTCTCCAAGGTTGACGCTATCAATATGCCATTGTTCCAGATGGGGAAACCGAGGCACAGGGCAGTTCAATGACTTCTTATCTGAGGCCCAGTAGCAGGATGGAGTAGAACCAGGCTTTGGCATAGAGAGGCTGGTGTACTCTTCTCAGGCAACACGTGGTGTAGACGTCTTCCTAACTGGGGCTGGCGCCTTTCTCTGCGGTGGCCTGGCCTGGAGCCCTCACCCTACTAGGATGTATGGCCATTCCTATGCTATGGGGTGGAGAGTTTCTCCTTGGTCATCACTACCTCCCCAGCATCCTCAGGGCTCAGCACAGAGCGCTGCTAATCACACAGATGTCATTAGCAGCACGGGATGGAGAAAAGTAGCCATAGAAATGATTACACAACCTATTCTGGGCCAGACCTGTGTTCAAGCATTTCACCATATTCATTAATTTACCTAACAACCACATGAAGGGGGTAATTTTATGATCCTTGATTTACAGAGGTGGCCCAGGCCCAGAGAGGTTAAGTAACTTTCCCAAAAGCACACAGCTAGTAACTTGTGGAGCTGGGGCTTCAGCCCAGGAGCCTGGCGCCAGAAAACTCCATCGCAACAACTGCATCTACAGCCTGGCACAGGCCTCACTCCCTCTCCCTGTCTCTATCTCTCCGGACAACAGATCCTTCTGCTTTATTTTATGTTTTACTGTTATTTTTATTGTAAATTCAATTCCATTCATTTTCTGAATAGGTGATACATTTAAAAGGTTCAGAAAGAGACTTCGTGAAGACTCTCTTCTCAGTTTTGTGGTCACCTGGTTTCCTTCCCTGGAGGAAATACAAGCAAGAAAACAGAGGTGCCTGTGGACACACAGGAGGGGTGCTTGTGCGTTTCTCCCCGTGGTATAAACAGAGGTGTCTGTGGACACACAGGAGGGGTGCTTGTGCGTTTCTCCCCGTGGTATACAATTTGGCACATTAAATCCATTGTTTTGTATCTTGTTTTTTCACAAAAATATATTTTAGAGATCATGCCATTTTGGAACTTAGGCACTCCTGTGTTGCTTTTCTGTAGCTGTGTAGTATTCCATCTTTTATTTATTATTATTATTATTATTTGAGACTGAGTTTCGCTCTTGTTGCCCAGGCTGGAGTGCAATGGTGCGATCTCTGCTCACTGCAACCTCCACCTCCCAGGTTGAAGTGATTCTCCTGCCTTAGCCTCCCAAGTAGCTGGGATTACAGGCATGCGCCACCACACCCGGCTAATTTTTGTATTTTTAGTAGAGACATGGTTTCACCATGATAGCCAGGCTGGTCTCAAACTCCTGACCTCAAGTGATCTGCCTGCCCGGGCCTCCCAAAATGCTGGGATTACCAGGCGTGAACCACCATGCCTGGCCTTCCAGTTTTTTAAAAACTGTATTATTATTATTAATCAGTGCCCCATAGATGCATGCCAATATCATATCCAATTTTTGACAAGCAAAAATTGATGAATTGATGAAATAAATAATTCTTGGTGAATGAGCGTGAAGACGGTTGGGGGTAATGATGCCACCAGGAGACAAGAGAAGCCTGCTTCTGCCGATGTGTTCAAGATCTGTGCATTTCCTGTGTAGGGGACCAGAGTATGCTGTCCCCAGATGTGTCTCTTTGACATTAGGATTCTTTTGAGCTGATTCTTTTTTTTTTTTTTTTGAGGCGGAGTTTTAGTCTTGTTGCCCAGGCTGGAGTGCAGCGGTGCAATCTCGGCTCACTGCAACCTCCACTTAAATGTCTCAGCAGTGTACATTTAACCCAGTTTGGTGGCAAGTTCTTTAGCCTTTGCCTTTTCCAGCTTTGGCAATGCAAGCCAGGGATTTTGGACCCAGGATGTTGCCTCCCCAGTGACTACAGATCTCATCATATCTGTTAATTTAATTGGTCCTGGTAGCTTCCACTAGCTTAGCCAAAGCTCCTTTGTCTCCCAAGTTGACTGGCATGAAGGTAACAGTGGTGCTGGTCTTCCTGTGGACTCAGTACCCCAGTCTTGCCTTCCCCTCATTAATGCAGTCAGGAACTCCCATCTTACGACCCAGGGCAGGTAGGAAGACAGACAGCTTGCTGGGATCCATGTCACATGCAGTCACCATCAGCTGAACCTTCTTGCTGTGCATGAGCACGGTGCTGGCAGTGTTAATGTTAACCCCGCTTGAAGGATGGGTGGTCTCTTCGTGGGGGTGTCCCCTTTGCTGACAGCTTTCTTCTTAGCCCAGGACAACAGTCTGTGCTTCTCCTTCTGCTTTGCCTCTGGTCTGTACTGGGCCAGCTTAAGCAGTTGGGTGGCTGCTTGACAGTCTGAGGCCTGGGTGAACTGCCTGATTGCAGGGGGCACTTTCAGCCACTCACAGAGAGAATGTTCTTGCCACTGCGCCGTGATCTAGTGGGACCGTTTGACAAAGCGGGTGAGGTCCGTTTTGGGTTGGATGTGCTGTCCAGTGCCAAGATTCTTAGGCCTTTTCTCAAACAGAGGATTCACCAGTTTCATGGTCTCCTGCTTCTTCATGACAGCAGGGACTGGGGCCACCTTCTTCTCCTTGGCTTTTTTTTTTTTTTTTTGCATCTTATGTGACTGGAGGAGAGAGTGGGTTAGTATTTTTTAAATAAGAGTTGACTCAGTCAGGCGCAGTGGTTCACGCATGTAATCCCAGCACTTTGGGAGGCCGAGGCGGGCGGATCACCAGGTCAGGAGGTCGAGACCATGGTGAAACCCCGTCTCTACTAAAAATACAAAAAAAAAAAAAAATTAGCCGGGCGTGGTGGCGGGCGCCTGTAGTCCGAGGCGGGTGGGAAGGGGCGGGAAGAGCGCCCCCCGGCCCCCCCGCGGGGGTGACAGAGGGAGACTCCGTCTCAAAAAAAAAAAAAAAAAAAAATTGACTGGGGGGAAGAGTTTTTTTTATATCACTGGAGTTTGCAGGAACATCGCAATTTCTGAGAAGGTCTATCGAGGTTTACACAGCCAAATGTGCATGCTCCTATAGCAACCCAACATGCATACACAAAAGCCGGTGGTTGCACCCCTTGCACTGTCCTCCATCTCTCCCACTGAAGTCATTTCGGAATCACTGACCTGCCTCCAGGAGAGCTCGCATTTGGCTGGGGAACGGGGCAGGCTCAGGCTGGTGAATGGAAAGGATGGGACTGAGTATGGAGTCGAGGAGAGCCCTGGAGATGGGATTTTCCAGACGCGGCAGCCAGACGACGTGTGGATTCAAAATTACAGACCTCAGGCTGGGCACAGTGGCTCCTCATGCCTGTAATCCCAGCACTTTGGGAGGCCGAGGCCAGCAGATCATCTGAGGTCAGGAGTTCAAGACCAGCCTGGACAATGTGATGAAACCTCATCTCTACTAAAAACACAAAAATTAGCCAGGTGTGGTGGTGCATGCCTGTAATCCCAGCTACTCGGGAGGCTGAGGCACGAGAATCGCTTGAACCTGGGAGTCAGAGGTTGCAGTGAGCCGAGATTTCACCACTGCACTCTAGCCTGGGCAACAGAGTGAGACTCTGTCTCAAAAACAAAACAAAACAACAACAACGACAAAAATTATAGACCTCAGGCACACAGAAGATGGTCACCGAGTGCTGAAGGAAGGAATAGCTGAACATCAACGAAGAATTTGGGAATCACCGCACCGAATGACTTTCTTCTCATTTGATCAGCAGAGCTCTGTGCATTTGGAATTTGAATCTGGGGCAAATTGAAATCGTGTGGCCCTCCCTGTGAGCTGAATTCTGCAGCCAAACTCAAAATCATGACACCTGAGAGCCAAGATTTAGCACCTACTGATACCAGACATTGTGCTGAAGCATTTGCATGGATTCTCTCAGTTCTTCTGCACACCACCACTGCATATAATCATCTTCTTCTCCCAGTTTACTCTTCAGGGCACTAAGGCTCAGCCCTGGTTAGATAGCTTGAAAAGGGAAGAAACAAAGAACTAAGTCTAGGGCTGTTTTACTTCAGATTCCAAAGTCTTTACGCCACTGCTAAGACATTTGACCATCTTACTAAAATGAATCAGTGGGAAGAAAACTTAGATGACTTTTTTTCAGATGAAGGCAGTTTTAACTGAATAAGGTGGGGTTCTTGCCCTTCGGAGCTCAGAATTTCAGAGAGGGAGTGGCAGGTTCTAGGAAATGGTGGAGCAATTTCTAGATTTGGAGGAGCAGGTTGGGAGAAGACAGGAAAGCAAGCAGGCAATAACCATATAGTCTGATACCAAAGTATGTCAGTGCTCACACAGAAAGGCAGGAACTCTAGAATTTGATCTTAAGCAGTTGTGCAGCTGGTTAAGAAGATTCTGTAAGGAAATTTATTTATTTCTGATGTTGGTGCTTGAAGTCCACAGGACAGGAAGTCAAGAAGAGAAGATAGATGTAGAGCCAGGGAGAGCAAGGACAAGCAGGAACCCCACAAAGATGGACTGAAACCCGTGTCCACCTGTGTTGCCTCTTGCCTTGGTGACCAGAGTGTTCTGCAGAAGCCATGACACTTTGTTATGGAGCTAAATGCACACCTTTGGCCCAGGAGTGGGAGAAGTTGAAGGAGGATCCAGAGGAATGTGGAGCAGTTGCAGTCCCAGCTGTTGCTTCACACCAATGAGGCAAGTCAGCAGATCAGCAAAAATGCATGTGCTACATTATAGCATAATTGGAGCTAAGAGATGAGAAGTGGGGCCCATGGAGATAGCAAAAATGGGAGTAGGGTGAGGTTGTGGGGGATGCTCAGGAAATTCTTCTGATAGCAAATGGCCTCTTTAAAAATATAGAGACAGTCTGTCTCTCTGTTGCCCAGGCTGGAGTGCAGTGCCATAACCAGGGTTCACTGCAACCTCAAACTTTTGGGCTCAAGTGATCCCCCCACCTCAGCCTCCTGAGTGGCTGCCATTACAGGTGTGTGCCACCATGGCCCAACTAATATTTAAAATTTTTTGTAGAGACAAGGTCTGTCTCACTATGTTGCCCAGGCTGATCTTGAATTTATGACTCAAGTTATCGTCTCATCTCAGCTTTCCAAGACTCTGGGATTACAGGCATGAGCCACTGTGCCCAGCAGGAAGCGACCACTTTAGAGCGTCCTGGAACTCAATAAAGAAAGAAGGAGAGTTAGCGGATCAGTATGTAAGCCTGGAGAATGGCACGTGCAGAGGCTGAGATGTTAGGAGATACTGCTTTTGAGGCTGTAAGCAGGGAGACGGTACAGGGCAGAGCCCAGGTCCCAGAGCCAGCAGAACCTCCTGTTGGGATGCAAGGTCTGCCCCTGCTACCCATGCCCTACAGCAAGGTGACTAAACCCTCAGAGTCTCTAATTTTCTCCAGCATAACACAGGGAGATGCCATGATCTACCTGGTGGGGTTGCTGGATGGTTAAAGGGTGCATCCCAAGCGAAGCATGGTTCCTGGCATACCACTGACCTCTAGTAAACTCTAGACTTTATCACTTTTTGGTTTGAATGGAGTGATGGGGCTTAATGTTTATCATGGTTGAAGTCTTCCACAGCAGTGGTTCTCAACCAGGCTGATTTTGCCTTTCCCAAGGGACACTTGGAAATGTTTGAAGACATTTGTGGTTGCTGCCACTGGAAAGGGGAGTGCTACTGACATCTAGTGCATGGAGGCCAGGAATGCTGCTAAACACCCTGCAAGGCACGGGACCCACAACAAGGACTGGTCCAACCCCAAATGTCAATAGTTCCGAGGTTGAAAACTTGACCTATAGCATCCTAACAACCTTCCTTCCCTCCTGTCTTTCTCTCTTTTCTTTCCTTTTCTTTTCTTTCCTTTTCTTTTCTTTTCTTTCTTTCTCTTTCTTTCTTTCTTTCTTTCCTTCTTTCTTTCCCTCCCTCCCTCCCTCCCTCTTTCTCTCTTTCTTTCTTCTTTTCTGTCTCTCTCTTTCTCTTTTTTCTTTCTCTCTCTTTCTTTCTTACTTTCTTTTTTCTTTCTTTCTCTCTTCCCTTTTCCTTCCTTCCTTCTTTCCTTCCTTCCTTCCTTCGAGACTCCATCTCAAAAAGAAAAAAATTAGAGAGAGAGAGAGAGAAAGGAAGGATGGGACAGGAGGCCACGTCAGAGCTTATCAGGTGCCAGATCACTCGAGGGTGGTCAGGGCGGGTGTGCTGTAGCCCTGGCTGGAGTGCAGTGGGACAGGTAGCTGGGACCACCACATGCACTCACATAGCTGTCATGGCCCCACATGTGAAGACTGCCAAGGCTGAGAATCCCTCCATCTGGAAACCCTCTGTTGAGACCTCTCCTCTGCCCAATAGCTCTCTGCATGGCTCCTTCCTTCTCCCATTCAGGCTTCAATTCAAATGTTTTCTCTTCCAAGGTCTCTGTGGACCATGATAACTAAGTTCTCTGGCCCCTTTGCCTTACTTTGCCCATGAATGACTGTAATATCATTTATTAACTTGTAACACAAATGCGTTATCTCTTTACCTCTCAAAACGATCTCTGCTGTTTGGAACCACCTGGTTCTTGAATCTGACCTGATGCATCAAGTGTGTGTCTGACCTTGTTCTGGGCAGAGCCTCACTTTGTACCAGGAGCTGTGCTTGGCCCCGGGGCTAGCCATGGGACTCATCCCCCAGCTCTGTGCAAGGAAGACAGACTTTGTGCAAACACATGCTGCTTTCTGTAGACTCCAAGATCGTGGTATGGATTGTAAGATGTACTGTTACTTTATATACCCACAGGAAACGGAAAAATGCCCACAACTTCAGCATGACTGCCACTCATGTAAGACACATCCTGATTTCAGAGATGTGAGAGAGTGGGGACAGGAGGAGGTGCATCTTAGAGTGGACAAAAGGGGGTGAAATAAAGTGTGCCCAGCATTAAAATCTACAGGAGGGGTGCGAGAGAAGCAGATAAGAGGGAGCCGTTCTGTGGGTGAATTGAGGGCTCTACGAAGGTAGTGACACCTGATGTGGGAACAGGAAGAAGGAGAATAGGAACCAGAGTGGAGAGGGGAGGTTGGTGGGGCCAGTGGCACGAGGGAAAGAGGTGGGAATGCTGTGCGCAGAGGTGAGGGGCCATGGGGGACACTGGCTTCCTCAGGGACCTGGATGGAGGCTGAGCGGTGGGAGCAGAGAGGTTTTTGGGGCTGGAATAGCACAGTTCTTGCAGACTCTGGTAAGAAGCCCAAGCATTATTGCGTGCATGATCTGAAGCCATGAAAGTTTCTTTAAAAGTTATGTATGTGTAAGAAAGACAGATGAAATTATATTTTCTTTTTAAAATTTATTTTTTAAATTTTATTTATTTATATAATTTTTTTAGAGATAGACACTTGCTATGTCGCCCAGGCCGGACTCAAACTCCTAGGCTCAAGGGATCCTCCTGGGTAGCTGGGACCACAGGTGCATGCCATTGTGCCTGGCTTATTTTCTTCTTCATGGCTTCTCTGATTTCTTTTTTCCACCCTCAGGCTCTATTTTCTTGGATCCTCTGATTTCTTTTATACATGTATAAAACATATATATTTTTAGACACATCTATACATATATATATAAAGATGCATCTATAAATATATATAAAGACACATCTATAAATATATATACAAATATATATATATAAAAAGATATACATATAAAATATATATTTTTCTTAAGAGATGGGGTCTTACTCTGTTGCCCAGGCTGGTGTTGAACTACTCTTGGGCTCAAGCTATCTTCCTGTCTTGGCCTCCCAAAGTGCTGGGATTACAGGCATGAGCCACCGCACCCCACTGATCCTCTTATTTCTAAATGGAGAGCTGATGATGGTAGTGCAATAGTAGAAGAAAGGAAACCAGGTGAGTGGCAGGAGGCAATGGTACTTTGAACTAAGAGTGGTGTCTAAACAGGGGTAGAAAAATGAGGCAGGAGGGAGAGACTTTTCTGACCGGGAAATAGAAGCAAGATTCTTAAAACCAGGATCAGTCACACGAGGAGACTGATCCAGGGAACTTACTGCTGCATGAAATGGCCCAGCTGGTTCCCAAGGCATTTTTGTGTTGCCATCCGACTCAGGAAGGTGGACAATTTTTTTGGATTCAGAACCACGCAGTCAGAATTCTGGGCTGGGTGCGGTGGCTCACGCCTGTAATCCCAGCACTTTGGGAGGCTGAGGTAGGCGGATCACCTGAGGTCAGGAGTTTGAGACCAGCCTGACCAACGTGGTGAAATCCCATCTCTACTAAAAATAGAAAAAAATTTAGCCAGGTGTGGCGGCATGTGCCTGTAGTCCCAGCTACTCGGGAGGCTGAGGCAGGAGAATCGCTCGAACTTGGGAGGCAGAGGTTGCAGTGAGCCAAGATCGCGCCACTGAACTCCAGCCTGGGCGACAGAGCTGGAAGCTGTCAAAAAAAAAAAAAAAAAAAATCTGGAGTTGCCATTTCTAAACCATAAAAACATGTGCAAGCTGTTTGTGGTCCTCCAAACTATATCTCTAAATCCTATTCTCCAGCAGCTTTTCTCTAATTTCCAAACAATGACCATCTTCTCTAATGTGTTGCTTTGTATCTTGGGTGCTCAAAACAGTAAGTTCTCAGTAAAACCCAGCTATTCTGCTGCTATTCTTGCTTCTTATTTTATTATGATTTTTCCACCAGTCTGGAGCATTCAGTACAGGATACGTTTTGCTATTACATACAACACATGACATTGGTTGTATTACTTGTTTTTTGGTCTGTGTCTTCCATTAGATGGTGAGTATCTCAGGGGCAAGGACCATGTCCTAATGCCCAAAACGGTTCCTGGCAAAGAGTCAATAATCAATAAATGCCTGTAGAACCAGATCATAGCGTATCTAATGCATAACTCCCAAGCAGTGAGCAGCATTTCCCTAGTGTATTCTATAGCTTCAGTTTTGTGGACAAAACTGCTTATGCAAGCTGCTCTTTTTCCAGCAATAGACAGTTGCAGGTAGTGACCTTCCAAAGGCACATACGCATGGGGCTTTGGCTCAGAAGTCAGCTTTCTGCAAGAGTCTTTGCGACCACAGATGCGGAAATGTTTATGGAGGACATGGTATCATGTCTGGGATTTGCTTTACAAACAATGCCAGCGGTGTGTGTGATGGGGGTATAGACACCACAGGTTGGGCCGTGAACTGATGACTACAGACAATGAGTAGAAGGGATTTGTTATGCTGTTTTGCCTACCTTTGTATATTCTCAAACTTTTTCCACGACACTGCCCCCCCCCCGTCCATCCCTTCTCACAAGCAAAGCCAAGGTAATCTTTCCACACAACAGATAGGACCACATCATTCTCCCATTTCAAATCCCCACTACCTTGTGGAAAGAATCAGAAAGAGGCAAATCTTGCATAATTCTCACCACACTCAGGGCTTCGAATGCTTATCGGTTTCATGGGAAGAAAACGAAATATTGATAAAACCTGCAATGACATCTTTGGCTCCAGCAGTTATAGGCTTTTCTCCTCGGGGGCAGCGTTCACAGATATTTTCCCTTCTGCAAGCATTTTACTGCAAAGCAATTGTGAATGATGAATTGAGCACCTCAGAAATCATCAGCAATATATTCTGAGCAAACTGCCGAAACGAAGCTTCGCCCAGCAATTCCCAAACCAGCAGTTGTTTATCATGTGTGCGGCCTAGGTGTAATTGGGATTCTGTGTTCCATTTCTTTGGGTACCTCCAAAGCTGTCTGCATCATGATTCTCCGGGGACTCGGCAAACAAAAGTGTTCTCCATCTTTTGAAGCGAACAAAGTTCTATAACGCAAACCTTGAAGGTCACGTTTCCCAGGGGCGGACATACCTAAAGCATTTGTCATAGGATCAGCTTTCCTTACAGCTAATCCCCCCAACAGCTGGGCTGGCTCTGTGACCTGTCAGACTGCTTCTGACCAGCCCGTGGTCCTTCACGGAAGGCAACGGGGATCAAGCTGACTGCCTTGATCAGCGGCAGCTGCTGCAAGCTGTTGGCAAGGGCACTGCTGTTGATAGCCATGAGCTGCATGAAATTTGTCACAGATGACGAGTCAACGTATAATTCACCCTTGCTGTGTAATTCTGAAAGGCACTCCCATGTAATGAAAAGGGAGACATTATTTGAGGCATCCTTGGTCACTCTCCAACTTGCCCTATAGCAAATTATTCCACCCACCATGAGGGTCTTACGACACACACCCACATTTTCCCAAAATTAGAGACGTGGTTCAACTGACTTTTTGTGGATAGAGGACCCTAGGAATCCAGATAAAGCCTCCAGGTATCCTTTCAGAAGAACAGGAATGTTTTAACAAAATACGACAACAATAACGACAACAACCCGAAGTCCAGAAGACTGCAGCAGCAAGAATGGCCTGTGGGTCTTTTTCTTTTCTTTCTTTCTTTTTTTTAAATTTATTTTAGGTTCAGGGATATATGTGGAGGTTCGTTGTATAGGTAAAGTGCGTGTCTCAGGGGTTCGGTGTACAGATAACTTTGTCACCCGGGTAGTAAGCCTAGTACCCAATACGTATCTTTTCTGATCCTCTCCCTCCTCCCACCCTCCACCCTCAAGTCTGCCCCTCCTGGGATCTATGGGTTCTTGTTTGGCTCCCCCTGATAAGTGAGAACACACAGTATTTGATTTTCTGTTCCTACATTAATTTGCTAAGGATAATGGCCTCTAGCTCTCTTCATGTTACAGCAAAGGACATGTTTTCCTTCTTTTTTGTGGCTGTGTAGTATTCCATGTTATATAGATACCACATTTTCTTTATCCAGTCTACCACTGATGGGCATTTAGATGGATTCCATGTCTTTGCTGTTGTGAATAGTGCTGCAATAAACATACGCATGGGGCTTTTAAGAATAGATTTCTGTCTATCTCTTCCCAGTTCTTTGCCTAGGTTGCCATTCACCTTCACACCTCCTCCGTCTTCAGATTACTCTGTATCTTGTCAGAAGTGCACACATGAGGCATTTGACAGCACAGACTCACTCTCCAACCCTGCCAAGAGAATTGCTCTTTCAGGGCCTCCATTTCTCCACTTTGGACAGGCGGTAAGAATGATCCCCACCTCCCAGGCTTTCCCAAAGGTTTAAGTAGGAAATGGGGTTACCACGCTCAGCATGTGGCTGGGAGTTGTGTGTCTTAGAGTGTGTGTGAATGTGAGTCAGTGAGAGGTGATCCTAATTACTGAATGGGATTTAATCATCCCTTGCTCTTGTGTAGCAGAAATCTTGAGTCTAATTCAGGGTTCTATGCTGTTAGAGGCTGCTATGACCTCAATGGTGCTCCTTGACCAAAATTCACATTGAAGCTCTAACCCCCAATGTGACTGTATTTGGAGACAGTGCTTTCAGAGAGGTAACTAAGATTATATAAGGTTCATAAGGGTAGGCTTTTAAGTCAATATAACTGGTATCTTCATAAGAAAAGGGACACCAGATCAGATCTCTTCCCCTACCCGACCACCTCTGCCATGTGAGGACTCAGCAAGAAGGTGGCCATCTGCAAGCCAAGAAGAGAGTCCTCACCAGGAACAGAATTTGCCAGCACCATGATTTTGGACTTGCAGCCTCCAGAATTGTAAGAAAATAACATTTTTGCTCTTTAAGCCACCCAGTCTGTGTGATTTTGTTACAGCAGCTGGAGCTAATGAACACAGGACCCAGGCTCCTTCTGTCTTGTTACTCTGAATTCCTCACCAGGTGGCTTCTACCTCACTGTCTAGAGAGCTGGCTGAATTCAGGCAGGATTTCTGCCTTCTAGCTAAGAGGAAGAGAGGTGAGGCAAAGAAAGATTCTGCCCCCAATATTCCCTTTAAGGCTTCTCTTAGTCCACACTCCATACATGTGCTTTCATCCTATTGGCCAGACCTTGGTTGCATGGCCATATCTAGCTGCAAGTGGTGCAGATATTTGGCCGAATCCGAACACAAGCTTGAATGGGAAATTATAGATAGGCTCTATACGTCATAAAGAGCTGTTAGTTTGGGAATTTCTAGGTGAAGGCTCCTTTAGGTGGTTGACCTCATATATATTACTGGTGATTTCTGAGATGTCATATTTATCACTCATAATTCAAAGATGGGTGCTTACAATAAAATGATTCTAGGTGGGAAAATGCCTGTAAACTTTGCTTACCACGGAAGGAAGCTCTTAGATAAAGGGACCAAAGACATAATTATAGGCTTTATGAATATTTTATGCTCTTCCCAAGAAGCCAATAGATTTTTGCAGCTCTGAGTATACTGAGAATTAAGCAAAATTTTTCATTTTCAATTCTCTCTTTTTTTAAATGTGCTTCAGAATAAGAATTAAGTAGGCTTAAAAAATTTTTTTTCCAGAGGGCAGCAGGGTTTAGAATAGCATAGTCAGATTTGCAATTTAGAAAGTTTACTTGACATTTAATGGGAGAAGTGATCAGTGGGATAGATGTTACCTGTTTGTTCACTTTTCAGAAATTTTGCCCCATCTGTGTTAAGAACTAGGCCATGAGGTGCTATTTACCATTGTTCTATAACATAAACTTTTATATTTATTTATTTATTTATTTATTTATTTATTTATTTATTTGAGACAAAGTCTCAGTCTATCGCCCAGGTTGGAGTGCAGTGGTGTGATCTCAGCTCACTGCAACCTCCGCCTCCCGGGTTCAGGTGACTCTCCTGCCTCAGTCTCCCGAGTAGCTGGAACTACAAGTGTGTGCCACCAGGCCCACCTAGTTTTTGTATTTTTGGTAGAGACAGGGTTTCACCATGTTGGCCAGGCTGGTCTCGAGCTCCTGACCTTAAACGATCCGCCGCCTTGGCCTCCCAAAGTGCTGAGATTACAGGCATGAGCCACTGCACTTGGCCTGTAACATTAACTTTAAACACCCAAGTGAGAATCATTTTAAAGTTTTGATATCATGAATATGCATGGAAAGCCAGCATCACCTCCCTTAAGTGGAAGACAGAGTAAAAGAAAGAACAATGATAAACAACAACAACAACAACGTGCACAAGTGTGCCTAAACCGGTAGATCTCAAACAGGGGTGGCTTTGTCTACATGGGGACATCTGGAAGTGTCTGGAGATAGCTTTGGTTGTCACACGTGGGGAAGAGTGCCTTGCTCCTGCCATCCAGGAGGTAGAGACCAGGGGTGCTGCTTATCAGCTTACAGTGCAGATGACGGCCCTCCTGCCCACCCACCAAACAATTATTTAGCCCAAAATGTCCACTGTGCTGAGACTGAGAAACCCTAGGTTAGATGCCATCGCCTGCCAATGATCTGAGCAAAGCTCTCCTTTGTTTAAAAAGTAATTAGCAAGTGTGACAGAAATGTTGAAGGCACACCAGCACCTACGAGGAACGTCTCTTTGAATGAACTAGAAAGACTTGGCAAGGGAATAACATTATTATGGTGAGACTCAGTTATCTTTAGCACTGAACCATCTGATACGGCATTCCCACAGTGCAATCTGTCCATACTCCGGGACAGTCTGGGCAGAGGATGGAAAGGAGCTGAGAAAATCCGTGCAGTCAGTTGCAATAATCCGAGCTGCAGGTGACAGCGTGGGACAGGGAAGAGGGGGTGGTGTCTAGCGATTTCTAGACAGTAGGAGACGAAGGTGGAATTGATAGGACTTGCAGGTGGGTGGGACTCAGGCTTCAGAGGAAAGGAGTGAAGCAAGAATGAATTCTCAATGTGGTCTTGAGTGGCTTGTTAAGTGGTAGCGACATTTCATGAGTTGGACAAGACTGGGGCATGGAGGGGATGGTTAGGAGCTGGCTGTGGTTGTTCAAGCCAGATACAATAGAAAACACTAGGGTGGTGGCCGTGGAGAGGGAGAGGAGACCCAAGAGCAATTCACATGGTGTGGACGTGGCCGGGGCAGGCAAGTGAGGCGTTGGCCTCAGGTGCAAAACTTAAAGGGCAGTGGAAAACCTCAATATTCAAGATAAATAGTATATATTCTTTTTGAGACAGAGTCTCTCTCTGTCACCCAGGCTAGAGTGTAGTGTCTCAATCATGGCTCACTGCAACCTCAGTCTCCTGGGTTCAAGTAATTCTCCTGCCCCAGCCTCCCAAGTAGCTGGGATTACAGGTGCCCGCCACCATGCCTGGCTAATTTTTGTATTTTTAATAAAGACGGGATTCACCATGTTGGCCGGGCTGGTCTTGAACTCCTGACCTCAGGTGATCCACCCACCTCAGCCTCCCAAAGTGCTGGGAATACAGGCGTGAGCCACTGTGCCTGGTCTATAAATAGTATTTTAAGGCAATATTTTGCGAGACTCACTTCCCTCCCTTTTCCTAATGCCGACTGCGTCAGATCCCACCTTTAGTTAAAATGTTGGTATTTTCTGCATTGTCTATTTTTTTTGCATCAATTCAGAAATGTTAAATAAACATTACATTAAAACATCAATTACCTCAATTACTTGATGCTTGCACCCTGCCTCCTTAGATTTTGGCCCTGATCTGAGCACCTCACCCATCCTGGCCCCTGGGTATGGGGAAACAGATGGTGGAAACATTTCCAAGGGAGGAGAAGCCGTTAGAATTTTCACACAAGGCTGCATGGCCACAATGGAGCCTCCGCTCTCCTGCTGTCTGTGGAGTTTCTATTGAGCCAAAGGCCAGGCTGGATTCCAAGCAGGACACGCATCCCTGTAATTGAGGAAGGGAAGGATTTCTTGGATACAGCACAGCACAGACAACATGCTGGAGGCAACCCTGTCCAAAAAATATTTAACACTAACCATCTGTTTGACAAATCTACGACTACATTCTGTTTTTAACTAGATTTTCCTCTACCATTTCAGAACCGATCACTTCATAACATCATTTTCAGAAGAAGTAAGAAGGACCTAAGGACTCTTCATGGTGTCTTGAAGCTGGTTGTTGCTCAATAAATGTTCACTGAGAAGTTCCACTCATGGATGTGTTAGAATGAAGAGAGTTTTGTTTGTTTTGGAGTCTTACTATGTATGTACATGTGTGCATGTGTGTATGTGTGAAATTAAAAATATATTTGTATGTGGACCATTGTTACATAAGATGTTAGCATTTCAGAAGTGCTTTCCTGTGGAGGTGATTCTGAAGCTGGTGTCTCAAGGTTGTGTTGGCATTGCCTAGCTATGGGAGTGGGCAGAGAGCATTCCAGGCAGAGGAATACTGTATTAGTACGTTCTCACACTGCTGTAAAGAACTGCCTGAGATTGGGTAATTTATAAAGGAAAGAGGTTTAATTGACTCACAGTTCCACAGTGCTGGGGAGGCCTCAGGAAAGTTACAATCATGGCGGAAGGCAAAGAAGAAGCAGGCACCTCTTCACAGGGCAGGAGGATGGAGTGAGTGCAAGCTGGGGAAATGCCAGGTACTTATAAAACCATCAGATCTCATGAAACTCACTCACTATCACGAGAACAGCATGGGGGAAACCACCCTCACGTTCTGATTCCCACCACCTGGTTTTGGCCTTGACACATGGAGATTACAATTTGAGACGAGACTTGGGTAGGGACACAGAACCAAACCATATCAAATAGAGTGTTCAAGTACCCCACAGTGGCGGGACATACAAAGCTCTTAGGGAACTGGCCACATCCCAGAGGGTCTGGAAGGTAGAGGGGAGGATGATGAGGCTCAGCACAGTAGGACAGGCTGGAATAGGAAAAGGTTCATCATCTATGGCTCTTGCTCTTTATCCCCAAACCAATAGGTACCTTTGCATTGTTCCCAGTGAGCTGGGCAGTGACACCAGCATGGGTATTTTCCAACATTGTCCTGGCTTCCGTGTGGAGATGGATTGGAGGGGCTGAGGTTAGATGAAGGAAGGTCTGTCAGGCAGCTACTTACTCATGGAATGTATGAATTATCTATTGCTGTGTAACAAGCAGCCCCCAAAATGCAGCGACATATAAAACAACTCATTGTTTCTCACCTTCCATGGTATGCTATCACGGTATATAAGAAATGTCTTCATCCCACGTTTCTCCAAAACCCTTGTAATTTCCTGGGAGTGATAGAGGTGAGAGGAGTGCCTTTCTATTATTCATAACAAACCCTATTTCACTTATATCTAAGTTTATGTTAATGAGGTAGCTTTTGAAAAGCCCCAAAGGATAGGGGCTGGTTACCAGGGGAAGCAACCATCTGATTAGAGGACTGGAATTTGTAGCCCCATCTCCTGACCTCCAGGGAGGGCAAAAGGGCTGGAGGTTGAATTGATCACCAGTGGGCAATGATTTAATCAACCACACCTACATAATGGAATCTCCATAAAAACCTAAACTGGATCTGGGGAGTTTTCAGATAGGTGAACACAGGTGGTGCACCTGATGAGGCAGGGAAATGCCGCACCCTCTCTGCACACCTTTCCTTCAGCGTCTTCCATCGGGGTGTTCTTGAGTTGCAGCCTTTATTATGGACCATTAATAGTAAGGAAAGTGTTTCCCTGAGTTCTGTGAGCCATTCTAGCAAGTTATCAAACCTGAGGAGGGGGCCATGGGAACCCCCAATTTTTTTTGGTGGAGGTAGTTGTAATTTTTTATTTTTTATTTTGCTTTAAGTTCAGGGATACATGTGCCATGGTGGTTTGCTGCACCTATCAACCTGTCACCTAGGTTTTAAGCCCCACATGCATTAGGTATTCATCCTAATGCGCTCCCTCCCCTTGCCTGCTACCCCCGGATAGACCCTGGTGTGTGTTGTTCCCCTCCCTGTGTCCATGTGTTCTTATTGGAACTCCCAGTTTGCAGCTGCTTTGTCAGAAGCACAGGTCACACCCGGGGAGTTATGATGGGTATTTGAAGCTGGGTGGGGACAGTCTTGTGGAATTGAGCCCTTAATCATTGGAGTCTGCACTAATTTTGAATAGTGAGTGTCATAATTGAGCTAACTTGTGGGACACCCAGTCTGTGTCTGCTGACAAGTGGAGAATTGGTTGGTGTGAGAGACTCTCCCACATATTTGGTGTCAGGAGTGTTGAGAGCATACAGAAAATCAATGTGCTTCCTTCTTGCATGGGTTGTCTGGTGGTTCCATGCTGTCTTTGCCTGGGCCCATATGTGTGCCCTCATTCAGCTGCAGGATGAGGTGGGGTGGGAGGGAACATGAGATGCCTTCCCTTATCTATTTAGCAATTGTGTGGGCTCTCCACCAGGGTCTGGGTTCCCCTCCATGTGGACTCTCTTCTTCCTGGGCCAGTGAACGAGACGAGGCTTCCTCACAGCATTGTGGTCTCAGCATTCCAAGAGTGTGGAAAGGAAAGCTGCAAGGCGCCATGGGCCTCACCTCGGCAGGCACATGCTATTGTTTCTACCACATTCTGTTGCAAAAAAAAAAGTTGCAGAGCCAGGCCAGAGCCAGGAAACATGGGAGACAGATACCCTTCTGGAGCATCAAGTGATTTTTGGCCATTTTTAATCTGCAACATTACATATATATGTATATATATATATGCACGCACATATATATATACATATGTGTATATATATATAAATTTTTTTTTTTTTTTTGAGGCAGAGTCTCGCTCTGTTGCCCAGGCTGGAGTGCAGTGGCGCAATCTCGGCTCACTGAAAGCTTCACCTCCCGGGTTCATGCCATTCTCCTGCCTCAGCCTCCTGAGTAGCTGGGACTACAGGCACCCACCACCATGCCCGGCTAATTTTTTTTTTTTTTTTGTATTTTTAGTAGAGACGGGGTTTCACCGTGTTAGCCAGGATGGTCTCCTGACCTCGTGTTCCCCCCCCTCGGCCTCCCAAAGTGCTGGGATTACATGCCTGACCCATCGCGCCAGGCCACCAATATATTTTTTTAATTTTTTGAGACAAGGTCTCGTTCTGTCACCCAGGGTGGAGTGCAGTGATGTGATCATGGCTCACTGCAGCCTCACACTCCTGGGCTCAAGTGATCCTCCTGCCTCAGCATCCTGAATAGTTGGGATTACAGGCATGAGCCACCATGCCGCACTTAACCAATCATTAAGTATTGTGCTTTTTTTGTTTTTGTTTTTGTTTTATTTTTACATTTCAATAGTTTTTGGAGTACAGGTGGATTTTGGCTACATGGATAAGTTCTTTGGTGGTGATTGCTGAGATTTTGGTGCACCCATCAAAATGTACAGTGTGGTACATTGACTGCACTGTACCCAACATGTAGTCTTTTATCCCTCACGTCCTTCCCAACATTTCCCCGAGTCCCCAAAGCCCATGATATCATTCTTAGGTCTTTCAATCCTCATAGCTTAGCTCCCACTTACAAGTGAGAACATACGATATTTAGCTTTCCATTCTTCAGTTACTACATTTGGAATAATGGCCTCCAGCTCCATCCACGTTGTTGCAAAAGACATCATTTTGTTTCTTTTTATGGCTGAGTAGTATTCCGTGGTGTGTCTATACCACATTTTCCTTATCCACTCTTTGGTCAGTGGGTACTTAGGTTGGTTCCCTGTCTTTGCAATAAGTGAATTGTGCCGCTATAAACATTTATGTGCAAGTGTCTTTTTCGCGTAATGACTTCTTTCCTTTGTGTAGATACCCAGTAGTGGGATTGCTGGATCGAATGGTAGTTCTGCTTTTAGTTATTTAAGGAATCTCTATACTGTTTTCCATAGTGTCAACCAATCATTTTTGAGGGTGCCGCACACTGTTCAGGTGGTTGTGCATCAGCGGGAAACCCAATAGGTGATTGCCAAGTCCTTTTGGACCTTACAATCTAATAAGAGAAGACAGGTAATAAACAAAAATAAATGTATGCTGTGTCAGGTATGAGGAAGAAGAACAAGGCAGGGTGAGATGGTAGAGAAAGCGGAGGGAGGCAGCTATTTTAGGAAGGGAGGTCAGGAAAGTCTCTGGGGAGAGAGTATTTGAACAGAAAGCGCTGAAGGAGTGAGAGAACTGGAAATGAGGCTCACTGCAGGGAGGACTCCAGGCTGAGAGCACAGCAAAACCAAATCCCCCAGAGGGAGCAGGCCTGGGCAAATGTGCTGGAGAGTCATAGTGGCTGGAATCAACAGCCACTCTGTGCGGGAGAAGGTACGAAGCAAAGGAGAGAGGTAGCAGGAGCCAGCTCTCATGAGGTCATGTCATAGGCCATTGAGAGGATTTTTTTCTGACTCTGATAACTGTGTGGGCTTGGAAGAACAATGTTTGTGGTTACTGACATAGCTTGATGTATTAGTTACCCAGTGCTGTGTAACAAACCACCTCAGAACTTAGTGGCTCAAAACAACAACAGACGTTTATCATCTCAGTTTCTGTGGATCAGGAATTTGGAAGTGAGTTAGCTGGGTGGTTCTCTCTCAGGGTTATAACATTGTGGTTAGGATGTGGGCCAGGGCTACAGCCATTTAAAAGCTTGGCTAGGGCTAAAGAATCCACCACCAGAATGGCCCACATACAAGGCTGGTGAATCAGCTCTGGCTGTTGGCAGGAGGCCTTGGTTTCTCCATAAGGCTGCTGGAACATCCTCACATCATGGTAGCCGGCTTCCCTTAGAGGAGGTGACCCAAGAGAAAGCAAGGCAGAAGCTACAAGATCTCTTACAACCCAGCCTCAGGAGTCACACAGCCATGTCTGCCATATCTTACTGGTTGCACAGCCCCCTTCAATGTGGGAGGGAACCACAAGGGAAGGAATACCTGTTGGCCAGGGTCAGAGGGGACCGTCTTGGGGTCTGGCTGTTGCACCCTACCTTATTTTAGGGGCTCCAGGAAACCTTCTCTCACTAACCTGATATTGTACAGACAATTTCTCCTGGAACCAGAGAAGGGTAAAGATTTGAGCAAAAGCAGCATTTATTTTCTCAGGAGACGAGAATCTCCATGACTCTAATCTTTTGGTTGTCAATTTTTTTTTTAAAGTCTATTCTCAGATTTCACTTTTGTTCTTTTCATTATTTCATGTGACAAGTAAGTGTTATTTGTCTCTTCTGCAGGGCAGTATAGTGGGAAGATGAAGAAGTCACAGACATTCAGGGGTGCAGAACGAGGTTGGGAGACAGGTCTAAGGTTAGGCACAAAGGCAGAGCCTGACCAAATACAGACAAGCACCTGAACTCAGGGAAGAAAGAGACAATACATTAATTGACAAAGACATGATTTCAGAGAGGAATTTGCTCT
Source organism: Hylobates moloch (assembly GCF_009828535.3). Lineage (NCBI taxonomy): Eukaryota > Metazoa > Chordata > Mammalia > Primates > Hylobatidae > Hylobates > Hylobates moloch. The sequence goes on along the minus strand of NW_026652287.1, from coordinate 104,031,204 downwards.
ATGAAGAATTTAAAAGAAAAGAATGTAATCTTTTAGACAGGATGCTCTGGAAATGAGATAAGGATATTGGAGCTGAGACCTGAATGATGAGAAGTGAAATGTCTGGGGAAGGGAACAGCAGGTGCAAAGGCCCTGGGTTGGGTAAAAGCCAGGCCACTTGGAGACTCTTAGCAATCAGACTCCAGGACATTGCCTGGGGCTGTTTCTCAGAACATGGAATGACTATATATTTTTAAAGGTCGGTCCAAGGGGGCCCTCCTCTCCACCTATGAGCTGGTTGGGTTCCCATTTTCTGGCTCTTCCAGTGATCAGTGGTGCATTCTTGGGCAAGTCACTTCACCCTCTCTGTGCCTCAGTTTTCCTACCTGTAAAATCGGGGTATTAATTATGCCCACTTCAAAGGTTGTTGATAGAATTAAGAGGAAAAGTGAGTCAGGGTAATTTAGTCTACGACTAAAGGTAATTTAGTCTAGGACGAGGAACATAGTATGGCTCAAAGACATTTCTCTAATTAATCCTCTGGTCATTCTGATCCCTATGCCTGTTCTGGTTCAGGCAGGCAAGTCTCCTACCACCTGGGTTTGGGAGTCTAGCCCTTTCTCCCACACCTGACACCTCATTTTCTGGACAACGGTCACAATCTTTCTTGGTCCCTTGGCTTGTGGCCATTATCTGTATTTCTCAGTCATTCACACCACCATTAATCTGTGCTTTCTCTAACTGATCCTTTGCACCTCCGGGCACCTATTCATGTTTCCTTGTGTGCCCTGCTCCTCCCAGGAGTCAGGGATGCAGGTAGACCAGATGGATAGGCCACTGCTTCAGGGATGTTTGTTGCAGTACGGTGAGACTTATTCGAAAGAAACAAATATAGAGAGCTCAGATTCTGATAAGTGGAAGAAAAATATTGAGAAAGGTGGACTTGAGTCAATGCTAACGTCTCAATGTTGGTTAGTCAATTACAAGAAATGTACCACCCCAAAACAAGATGCTGATAATAGGGAAGTTGGGTTGGTGTGGGCTGTATGAGAACTCTCTGCAGTTTGTGCTTAATTTTTCAATAAACCTAAAATTGCTTTAAAAATAAAGCCTATTAATTTTTTAAAAGTTGCTGAAACTGAATATTTTGTGAACCTGTGAGGGACAAAAGGAAATATTACAAAATTTACATTTTTATTCATTCTATTATTGTTTCATTTTAATGATTTACAATTGCATTTTTTCTGCAACTCTTGCCTCTGCAGGGTTATAACTGCATTTTATAGCCCATCGGTAAATGAGCTGTGACATTTAATGTTTTTTTAGAAAACAAACTCTCCATGATATTTGAAAAGAAAATATATAGAGAGAGTGAGCAAAGCAGCAAGTGGCAGGGAGGGTGGGTTTTCTTAAGCAAGCACTTTCCTCCAGCAGGTCTGGCATGGGTCTGGGCACCTGCATTTATAGCAGCCATCCCTCCACACCAGGGGATCCTGGTGCAGGGGTCTCTAAGTCTCAATTAGAGTGACACCTGTCTCCTGTCAGGAGGGGCTGAGCTCCTTACAAGCACCCTCTGATTTAATTCTCGAATGACTCAATGAGCTAGATGTGATTGCTTTCCCCATTTCAGAAGGTTAAGAATAGGCCCAGCGAGGTGGGGTCGGTCACCTCTATTCATGTATTTGTTCCTAAAATATTTCTGTGCTCTGGCCTCTGTGTGCCTGGGCCTTCACGTTGAAGCCACACACTGACTGCATAGTCAGGAACATTCCAGTCTCCCGGCTCTCTCAGTCCCTTCCTCAGCTCTTTCCTGCCTCACCTCCAAGGCTACAGTGGAGCTGGGGGCCCATCCCTATGGCAGGTGGGAGCCTCCTTGGGCAGAATAGGGTGGTGGAGGGAAGCAAGAGCAGCACAGCTGTGGAGGGGCTATCTGGGGACCCCAGCAGAGGTCACCGCATGGATTTTGTGAGAGCTAAGTGTCTTAGGCAGGGTGTTTGAAATCCTCTTCTGACTCTCAAGGAAATCATCAGGTTTCAATTCACATTCCATTCTGTTAGTGTAAGTAACACCAACATTGTCATTTCTCACTAGGAACCCATCCACCTATTCATCCATCCATTTATCCACCCATCCACTTGATCCATCCACAAATCCATCCACCCATCTATTTACGCATCCATCTAACACTCATGCACCTGCCCATATATCCAACGGAGCCATCCATTCATTGATCTGTCATCCATCCACACAACCATCAATTCAACCAGCCATCCATTCATTCATCTATCCATTGATCACCCATCCATCCATAACATACATACATCCACACAACCATCAATTCAACCAACTATCCACTTGTGCACTTATCTATTCATCAGCCCACCCAGACATCCTTCCAATCAACCATCCTTCCATGATTCATCCATCTGTCATCCATTCATCCATCCAGTAGCTATTGTAGCCACTGAGATCATAAATGTGAACAACTCCTTCCTTGCTCATGGTTAGAATGAATGGGTAAAGCAGTCATTAACCAGAAAGTTACATAAAACAATACCAGATGAACAGTAATGTATTGAGTACCACCTAGGTGCCCCAGATAAGAAAGATGAGACATTGGACCTCAAGAAGCTACAGTTTATGTGGAGAAGGTGTACAATAAATACATGACTCAACAGACACGAGAACTGAGCTCCAGAAGGAATGGACTCTCCACAGGAGGTAGCACAGATGTTGTGTCAGAGGTCAGTCAGGAGGGTCTGGGAACACCCTCTGTGGTCAATGACACCAGGGCTGAGGCCCAACTCGTTAGAAGGAGCCCGCCGTAGAGATGTTTGGGGAGCCAGCAGGTGCCGATGCCCAGAGGTGAGAAGGAAATGGAATAGGCTGAGGTGGGCTGGGTAAGGTGAGTTCAGGGCCAGTGGCAGGAATGGGGTGGGAGAGGAAGGCAAGGGGAGAAAGGCAGGACCTTCTAGAACCAAGATAAGAAGTGTGAATTGTGCTCTTCTGAGAAGACACTGAGTCTTGATTGTGGGGGTGATGTGGTCTGTGAGTGTTGTCAATTCTCTTTCTGGTTCCTGAGTGGAGGAGGGAAGACAGAGTGGCTGGTGTGGAGTCAGAGAGTCAGTGAGAGGCTGCAGCTGCTGCCATCCAGGGGAGAGACGATGGTGGCTTGAGCATTGAATACCTGCTGATATTCATGTTACTATATAAACAGTGTGAATTGATCATGGCTTATATTAATATTTCTTTTCTTCTCTTTTTTTCTTTTCTTTTCTTTTCTTTTTTTTCTTTTCTTTTTTTTCTTTTCTTTTTTTCTTTTTTTCTAAGACAGAGTCTCACTCTTGTTGCCCAGGCTGGAGTGCAATGGCATGATCATCGCAACCTCCATCTCCCGGGTTCAAGAAATTCTCCTGCCTCAGCCTCCCGAGTAGCTGGGATTACAGGCATGTGCCACCACGCCTGGCTAATTTTGTATTTTTAGTACACACGGGGTTTCTCCATGTTGGTCAGGCTGGTCTCAAACTCCCAACCTCACATAGTCTGCCCACCTTGGCCTCCCAAAGTGCTGGGATTACAGGCGCTAGCCACCGCACCTGGCCTATTAATATTTCTTTATTATGGTGTATGTACTGTCATGCATCACTAAAGACAGAAATGTATTCTGAGAAATGTGTCGTTAGGTGAGTTTGTAATTGTGGAACATTCTGGAGTACACTTATGCCAACCTGGATGCCAGAGCCTGCTACATACCTGGGCTATAAGGTACAGGGCTGGTCTGAGGCTATAAACCTGGACAGCAGGCTACTGTAGTGAATACTGTAGGCAACTGTAACACAATGGTAAGTATGAGTGTACCTAAACATAGAAAAGGTATGATAAATCTGCGGTACGATAATCTTATGGGACCACCGTCAAATATGCGGTCGTTATGTGACACATGATTGCACTTAATAACCAATGGCCATAAAGCACTGACTACTGCCAGATGCTCCCATGACAATACATACAGATTTGTGAATGAAAGAGTATCTGAGACAGGTCTCAATCAATTTAGGAAGTTTATTTTGCCAAGGTTAAGGACGCACCCATGACAGCCTCAGGAAGTACTGACGACGTGTGCCCATGGTGGTTGAGGTACAGCTTGGTTTTATACATGTTAAGGAGAAGTGAGACATCAATCAATATAAGGTATACATTGGTTTAATCCAAAGAAGTGGGAGAGCTCGAGGTGGGTCCTTCCAGGTCGTAAGTAGATTTAAAGGTTTTCTGATTGGCAATTGGTTGAAGGAGTTATTATCAATAGAAAGGAATGTCTGGGTTATAATAACGGGTTGTGGAGACTAAAGTTTTATCATGCAGATGAAGCCTCCAGGTAGCAGGCTTCAGAAAATAGATTGCAAAATTTTGTTATCAGACTTAAGAAGGTTGTTCTATGAGTAATTTCAAAAGAGAGGAGGGTAGAATGAGGTATGTTTGGTTCCTTTTTACTATCATGGCCTAAATGACTTTTTCAGGTTAACTTTAGAATGCCCTGTGGATGGGAGGGGTCCATTCAGATGGTTGGGGGCTTAGAATCTTGTTTTTGGTTTACAGCTTCATTCACTGAACACACACACACACACACATGCTCAATAGTAGTTATTTTTATCCCATTGCTCACATGTGGGAAGTAACATGAAGAAAATAGCAAAGTGGCTAGCATGGAATTAGAGAGATCCCTGAAGCAGTTGCTTTGGGGTCATTGGAGGGAGAGAGACAGGGTCTGGTGTCAGTTTTGGCCATTGAGATAAATGGATTTGGAGTGTTCTGGAAGTGGAACGAACGGGAAGTGGTGATGGACAGGGTGAGGAGGGGAAGGGGAGGAGGTGATCACACAGCCTGAGGGCGCATCTTGGCTTTTCCACCTCTCAGCTGGTGTCTTGTGCAATTTCCTTAGTATCAGTTTCCAAATCTGTGTGTTGAAGATAAAAACAGTTCCTCTCACACAGGCGTTGTGTAAGGATTCAAAGAATTTTATATAAATTTTAAAAATATAATTATATGTAAAGTACTTAATTATATATAAATTAAAATACAGATTTATAGAAAAATATAAGTCGCAAGAGTGCCTGGCACATAGTAAGTGGTCAGTTAGTCAGTTAACGCTGCTGTTACTGTAAACATAGCTCCCTTTTTTGAGGCTGATCAATATAATATTTGCAAATTACTTAGCAGAGGTGTGGTTTCAGGAAGCCTTCAAAAGCTGCTTGCTGCTACCTGTGTCATCATTCCTCTGTGTCATCTAAGTCTGCCGTTATATTTTGGAAAGCCTGGGTACAGAGGTCACGTTGGTGTTCATTTCCAATCCACTTGAAATTGGTTGTGGCGGAAAGTGTGAGGGTAGATTCTGATAGGGCGGTATTTACGTGGCTGGCATTTTCTGTTCAATCTTGATTGCGGACTTCATATCTTAATTTGTTTTTTGGAAAAGTAATATATGCTCAAACAGTTCCAAAGGTGATACAGAGAAGAACCTTTCTCTCAGCCTTGATCCCTCATCCTCCTACTTCTCCCTTTTGTCATTTCACACATTTTCCTTCTCTCTTTTCTCCCTCCCTCTCTTCCTTCCTCCTTCCCTTCCTTTTTTCTTTCCTCCCTTCCTTCCTTCTCTCTCCCTATCTCTTTTTTCTTTCTTTCTTTCTATAATTAATCTATTATCTATCAGTACATATCATCTATCTATTGTGTGTATATCTATTCATCCATCAATCACCCATCTATGTATCTTATCTATCCATCTATCTTTCATCTATCTAGCTATTTATCAAGTATCTATCATCTATCTTATCTATTACATATATGTCTATCCATCTATCGATCTTTCATCTGTGTTATCTACCTATCTGCCATATATATATATCCATCTATTGATTATCTATCTATCTATCTATCTATCTATCTATCTATCTATCTATCTATTATCTATCTATCTATCTATCTATCTATCTATCTATCTATCTATCTATCTATCATCTATCATCTTCTATCTATCTATTCAGTCATCTATATCCAAACCATAATCTCCCCCTCTTATTTTAAACAACCAATGAGAGCATCTCATATATCCTCTTTGAGGCCTGCTTTTTACTTAATGATATATTTTGGGGACTATTCTGCAGGCCCTTCTCCTCCGTTGCTTCAGCTGCAGCTTCCACAGCCAATCCTGAGACTACCTCCCTCATCACAACAGGTAAAAGCTCTCAAGAGGATTCAGGTTGGATCAATGGGCACCAGGTAGGCCGGGTTGGGCTTGTGTGATGGGCCAGCAGTTCAAGACCTCCAGCTGCAACCATGTTGCTGCAAAGGACAAAATTTCATTCTTTTTCATGGCTGTATAGTATTCCATGGTGTATATGTACCACGTGTTCTTTTTTTTTTTTTTTTGAGATGGAGTCTCACTCTGTTGCCCAGGCTGGAGTGCAGTGGCACAATCTCAGCTTACCACAACCTTCTTCTCCCAGGTTCACCCAATTCTCTTGCCTCAGCCTCCTGAGTATCTTGGGCTACAGGTGCACATCACCATGCCCAGCTAATTTTTGTATTTTTAGTAGAGACAGGGTTTCACTATGTTGGCCAGGCTGGTCTCAAACTCCTGACCTCGTGATCCGCCCGCCTCAGCCTCCCAAAGTGCTGGGATTACAGGTGTGAGCCATTGCGCCTGTCCACCACAATCCACTATTGATAGGCACCATTTTTGCTATTGTGAATAGTGCTGCAATGAACATTTGGGTGCATGTGTCTTTTTGGTAGAATAATTTATTTTCTTTTGGGTTTATATCCCATACTGGGATTCCTTGGTCAAATGGTAGTTCAACTCTTAGTTCTTTAATAAATCTCCAGTGACTGGACTAATTTATACTCCCAGCAGTGTATAACTGTCCCCTTTTCTCCACAACCTCACCAGCATCTGTTATTTTTCAGCTTTTTAAGAACAGCTATTCTGACTGGTGTGAGATGGTAACCCAGTGTGGTTTCGATTTGCATTTCTCTGATGATTAATGATGCTATTTTTTCTTGTGTTTGTTGGCCACTTGAATGTCCTCTATTGACAAGTGTGTATTCATGTCCTTTACCACTTTTTAATGGGATTATTTTGTTTTTGCTTGTTGATTTGCTTAAATTCCTTATAGATTCTGGGTATTAGACCTTTGTCAGATGTGCAGTTTTTAAATATTTTCTCCCATTCTGTAGGTCGTCTGTTTACTCCCTTGATAGTTTCTCTTGTTGTGCAGAAGCTTTTCGTTTAATTAGGTCCACTTGTCAATTTCTGTATTTTTGTTGCAATTGCTTTTGAGGACTTAGCTGTAAATTCTTCGCTGAGGCCAATATCAAGAATGGTATTTCCTTTTAGGATTTTTTACAGTTTGAGATCTTACTTTTAAGCCTTGAATTCATCTGGAGTTAGTTTTTGTATATGGTGATAGGTAGGTGTCTTGTTTCAATCTTCTGCATATGGCTAGCCAGTTATCCCAGCACCATTTACTGATAAGAAGTCCTTTTCTCATTGCTTGTTTCTGTCGACTTTGTCGAAGAGCAGATGGTTGTAGGTGTGTAGATTTACTTCCGTGCTCTGTATTCTGTTCTGTGGTCTATGTGTCTATTTTTGTACCAGTACCATGGTGTTTTGGTTACTCTAATCTTGTAGTATAGTTTAAAGTCGGGAAATGTGATGCCTCCAGCTATGTTCTTTTTGCTTCAGATCGTTTTGGCTATTCAGGCTCTTTTTTGGTTCCATATTAATTTTAAAATAGTTTTTTCTAATTATGTGAAAAATGATGTTGATAGTTTGATGGGAACAGCGTTGAACCTGTAAAATTGTTTTGAGCAGTATGGCCACTTAAAAAATATTGATTCTTCCTATCCATGAGCATGGAATGTTTTTCCATTTACTTCTGTTATCATTGATTTCTTTCAGCACCGTTTTGTGGTTCTTGTAGAGGTCTTTCACCTCCTTGGTTAGAGATACTTACAGGTATTTTTTTTTTTTTTTTTTTTTTTTTGGTGTGGCCATGGTAAATGGGATTGTGTTCTTGATTTGGCTCTCACCTAGAAAGTTATTGGTGTATAGAAATGCTACTCATTTTTGTACATTGATTTTGGGATGATACATTTCTTTTTCCATCTTGATCCTCATCTATCCTCCCCATCCCAAGTTTTCATTCTCTGGACCAGGGATCAGAAAACTATCCTTTCCACAGGCCACACCTGGCTCCACAGATCTTTATAAATAAAGTTTTATTGGGACACAATCATGCCCATTCATTACGAATTGTCTGTGACTGCTTTTGCCCTCACAATGGCTGAGTTGAGTAGTAGGTTCTTTAGAAGAAAAGTCTGCACAAAAGTCTAGCGACAAATCCAATTTCCAGTTCTGTTTCCTTGAAGAGCCGTTACGTACATATATCAGCACCAGCATATACCCTTATCCTCACTCCCTTCTCCTCTTTTAAAAACACAGCAAGAAGCCCAGCATTGTGTCGTGTGCTACTTTGCTTTTATCACTTAACGCCACATCTTGGTGACGACCTTATATCATCAATACACAAAGACATTATACATCCTTATTTACGTCCATAGAACATCGCATTTGCAGATTTCTGATAATTTCATGGACACGTTTCCTGATGAGTTTCTGTTACAATAATAATAATAGTCTGGTACACTGAACAATCTTATTACACAGATGTTATGTTGGCGAATCTTGCTCTGACTTCTGGATGAACTCTGAGAATTTAATTGCAGTATTTAATTCAAGGTTATGTGTGCTTGCAGTTTAGATAAGTATTGACTGATCACCTCTGGGCCAGAGGGAACATGTGCATGCGGTTTTTCTAGATGTTTGCAAATTCCTTCTGCTACATACTGTTATGCTGGGGATTTTGGATTTCATTGTAGGTTCATTGGAGGCCACTGGAAAGCTGTAAGTCCAAATGGCAAGGAGAGGCAACATCATCTGTTTTATGACTTAAAGCTCTCCCTCTAGCTCCTGTTGGGAAGGTGGAGCACCCAGGGCCTGGTGTGGAGGTGGGGAGCCCATGAGGAGGGTGCCGTGGTCTTGTAGGGTAGAGATCTCAGTGCCCTGGTCCAGGGTGGTAGCAATGAAGATGGAGTGTGGAAGTTGGATTTGGGGAGTTCAGGAAGTGGAGCCGTCCCAAGGGGCAGGACAGGGAAGATGAGGCGAGGGAGTAACAACAGGTCAGGAGTGATAGGTCCATGCAGCCACAGTGGCCTCTGTGGTGCTGGGATGGTCGCAAAGGAACAGGCCAGCCTGCATGTCCAGCCCCCAGGCCAGAATGCTGGTGTTGAAGGTGAGGGTGATTCTGCAAGCCTGGGTGTATTCGTCAGTGTTCCCTAGAGGGACAGAACTAACAGGATATATTAGGGAGTTTATTAAGTATTAACTCACATGATCACAAGGTCCCACAACAGGCCATCTGCAAGCTGAGGAGCAAGGAGAGCCAGTCCGAGTCCTAAAACTGAAGAAATTGGAGTCTGATGTTCAATGGCAGGAAGCATCCAGCACAGGAGAAAGATGTGGGCTGGGAGGCTAAGCCAGTCTAGTCTTTTTATGTTCTTCTGCCTGCTCCATGTTCTAGACGGGGATTCACCATATTGGCCAGGCTGGTCTCGAACTCCTGACCTCAGGTGATCTGCCTGCCTCAGCCTCCCGAAGTGCTGGGATTACCTGCATGTGCCATCACGCCTGGACTTTTTTTCCGTTTCAATATGTTAAATAATTCTTTGTTTTCTTGTTGATTATATGCATGTTTTCAGAATGTTTCCTGTTTTTTCAACTTGAACTTCCTTTTTTCCCCTTAAATGGGTGACTGTCTTAGTCTGCTCTGGCAGCCATAATAAAGTACCACAGACTGGGTGACTCATGTAACAGAAACTTCACAGTTCTGCAGGCTGGAGGTCGAGATCAACGTGTGGGCAGGGTTGGTTTCTGCCAAGGTGTCTCTGCTTGGCTCGCATTTGGCCATCTTCCCTGCTCCTCTACGTGGTCATCCCCCGTGTGTGTCTGTGTCCTAATCTCCTCTTCTATAAGGACACCAGCCATATTGGATGAGGGCCTACCCTGATAATATCATTTAACCTTAATTACCTCTGTACAGGCCCATCTCAAAATACAATCTCATTCTGAGGTACTGGGGTTTAGGACTTCAATATGAATTTGGAGAAGGATCTCTGCTTTCAGGGAACACACTGGGATGAATGGAGAACCACAGTTACCAGGAGAGCAAAAAATTGTTTTTAAAAAAGAATAGGCCACGTGTGGTGGGTCATGCCTGTAATCCCAGCACTTTGGGAGGCCCAGAGGGGCGGACTACCTGAGGTCAGGAGTTCGAGACTAGCCTGGCCAACATGATGAAACCCCGTCTCTACTAAAATACAAAATTAGCTGGGCGTGGTGGTGGGCACCTGTAATCCCAGCTACTCTAGAGGCTGAGGCAGAAGAATCGCTTGAATCCAGGAGGCGGAGGTTGCAGTGAGCCAAGATTGCACCACTGCACTCCAGCCTGGGTGACAAGAGTGAGACTCTGTCTCAAAATACTACTACTACTAATAATAAAAAAGAATATTTCAGCTAATAATAAATAGTAAAAAAAAAAGGACACAAATATACACAAATAAATATAGCAGGCTAACACGGACCTCTGTCATATTGTGAGAGGAAGTGCAGTTTTCCAATCAAGAGATCTTCATTCAACTGGGATAAGCCCCAGGAATCTGTGCTCTGCCCAGCTTCCCGCACATCCTGGGGATTCTCCTAGCTCTGCCTCTACCTGTCGCTGTGGAAATCCCAGCACATGCACGCCAGAAACGGGCCACGTGCTTTACAAACACCATCTGGTTCTTTCAATGACCCAACGAGCTAGAAGAGATTGTTCTCCCAAATTGAGAAGCCACTTCTGCTCTTTTTTTTTTTTTTGGCAAGGTCTCACTTTGTTGCCCAGGCTGGAGTGCATTTGTGCAGTTATGGCTCACTGCAGCCTCAACCTCCCGGGCTCAAGCAATCCTCTCACCTCAGCCTCCTGAGTAGCTGGGACCACAGGTGTGCACCACCACTCCTGGCTAATTTTTTTTTTTAGACACAGGGTCTCGCTATGTTGCCCAGGCTGCTCTCAAACTCCTGGTCTCAAGCAGTGTTCCCACCTTGGCCTCCCAAAGTGCTGGGATTACAGGTGTGAGCCACCACACCCAGCCTGTCCCTCCTTTTATCCACCTGCAAATACACCTGCATCTACCCTGCAGCCTGGCTGGCCCTTCACTGTCTGGCTGCAGAGCCTGAGGGTGAGGGGCGCTCTCTGCCCCTCTTCTCAGCTCCTCCCCTTCCCCTTCTCAATCAGGTTTCCATGGCAATGCCTAATTGCTCCATCCTTTCTGCTGTCTGTCCATCCATTAGGAGAAAATTGGATTTCATGTGTGTGTTTCCCATGAGTTTCTCAGATTACTGGGAAAAGCACAGAAGGTTTTCCTGTCCGTATTCCTCGTGATAAGCCTCGCCCATTCATCTCTGTATGCACTTTTCTCTTTTTTGTTGACTCGTGAAATGTTATAGTTCATCGTGTGATAAGGCAAAATTCATTCCTTCTCACGTTATTTGCAAGTGTTCATTTTCAGGGTGCTATGAACGTGATTGCTGTTTATCGGTCAATGTCCTAGTATTTAAACCCTGTGTTTTAGCCCAGTCAGGCTGCTACAACAAAATACCATAGACCGAGCGACTTATAAACAACAGACATTGATTTCTCATGGTTCTGGAGGCTGGAAGTTCAAGTTTAAGGCACCAGTAGGGGCAGTGTGTGCCGAAGGCCCGTTTCCAGGTGCACAGGTGGCTTCTTCTCACCGTGTCTTCGCATGGTCGGGGGGCGAAGGCGCTCACGCCCTGATCACCTCCTTGGGGCCCCCACCTCCTAATACCTCCACCTTGTGGGTTAGGGTTGCAACAGAGGAATTCGGCAGGAGGAGGTACCGACATTCAGACCATAGCATCCCCTTACAATCCTGTCTCTCAATTATTTATTTTCTGCCTCTGTGAAGATCTTTTGGAAGAATTTTCTAGTAGAAGCTCTTATAAATACTAACTTCTCATGTATTTTTAACGGATTTTTGGCTAAAGGTTTAAAGTAGGCCTCTAACTTGAGTTAGTTCAAACCTTGTAGTTACTTTTTTCTTTTTTTTTTGAGACGGAGTCTTGCTCTATCACCCAGGCTGGAGTATAATGGTGCAATCTCAGCTCATTGCAACTTCCGCCTCCTGGGTTCAAGCGATTCTCCTGCCTCAGCCTCCCAAGTAGCTGGGATAACAGACATGCACCATCACACCCAGCTAATTTTGTATTTTTAGCAGAGACCAGGTTTTACCGTGTTGGTCAGGCTGGTCTCGAACTCCTGACTCAGGCGACCCACCCTCTTCGACCTCCCAAAGTGCTGGGATTACAGGTGTGAGCCACCGTGCCCGGCCTCAATTAATAATTTTCTGTGTGTCCTTCCAGAGTTGTTGTTTGTGTGAGCATCTTTATGTGCATTTATTTCTAACTATAATTTTTTTTACAACAAATGGTAGCATTTTCATATATTCATATAAGATCTGGCTTATACGGATACTAATAACGTTGTACAGCATTCTTCCGCGCTCTGCCTTTTCTCCCAATTACTCTGGTTTCCATGACAGCAGTCGGAGCTTACCTCAATTTCCCATGGCCATGAGAGCTGGGAAGGGGCTGGGATTGAGCCCTGAAATAATGGACCAGAAATTGGCCCAGCTGGAGGGATAGAAAGGCGGAGATGAGGACTGGAGGCCGAGGGTTTTTATCCGCTGCCGGTGACTGTGATTTATGTATGTTAAATCATGTCCTTGGATAAGGACTTTATGGAAGGGAAAAACCAGATTGTGCTCAGTCTCTACAGGCTCAGAAATCGATTTTTCTTTCTTTCTTTTCTTTTGTTTTCCTTTTTGAGACAGTGTCTCACTCTGTCACTCAGGCTGGAGTGCAGTGGTGCGATCATGGCTCACTGCAACCTCAACCTCCCCAGGCTCAAGTGACCCTCCTGCCTCAGCCTCCCGAGTAGCTGGGACTGCAGGCATGTGCCACCACATCTGGCTAATTTTTTATTTTTTGTAGGGATAGGGTCTTGCTATGTTGCCCAGGCTGGTTTCAAACTCCTGGGCTCAAGTGATCCTCCCTCCTCGGTCTCCCAAAGTGCTGGTATTACAGGCGTGAGCCACCATGCCTGGCCAGAAATCTTAGTTTTCTGTTCAGCTCTGCAGGTGTCTGAGACATCATCTCATCGTTCACTTATCTTCTTCTTTATCCCTGCCCTCATTATGAAGATATTGATTAATATCTCTGTATCGGCCGTTCACTCCTGCATGGCCTAGGAATGAAGCTGTGGGCAGTCATGTGTTCACAGAAGCAAGAGGTGGAAGCAACCCAAAGGTCCATTGACAGGGGAGTGAGTAACAAAGTGGGGTCCATCTGTTTCGGGGGGATATTACTCAGCCTTCAAAAGGAAGGAAACACACATACTGCAGTTTGGGTGAACCCTGAGGACACGATGCTCAGTGGAATAAGCCAGGCACAGAAGGCCAAATACTGCCTGCTTCCACTTACATCAGGTGTCTTGAGTCATCAAATTCATACATACGAACAGTAGAATGGAGGCTGCCAGGGGCTGGGAGGTGTTGTTTAAGGGCGACAGAGTTTCAGTTTTGGATGATGGAAAGTTCTGGAAATGGATGGTGGTGATGGCTGCACGACAATGGGAATAGATTAATACCACTCAACTCTGCATTTTAACATGGCTCAAATGCTACATTTTTTTTTGAGACGGAGTTTCGCTTTTGTTGCCCAGGCTGAAGTGCAATGACGTGATCTCAGCTCACTGTAACCTGTGCCTCACCCCGGGTTCAAGCGATTCTCTTGCCTCAGCCTCCTGAGTAGCTGGGATTACAGGCACGCACCAACATGCCTGGCTAATTTTTGTATTTTTAGTAGAGACGGGGTTTAGCAGTCACGTTTGTTGGGCTGGTCTCGAACTCCTGACCTCAAGTGGTACACCCGCCTTGGCCTCCCAAAGTGCTAGGATTACAGGCATGAGCCACCGCACCTGGCCCTCAAATGCTACATTTTATGATACATGTATTTTACCACAATTAAAATTGTTAAGGAAAAAACCTTACATCCCCACAGTAGATGGAAACAAAACCAAACAGAACCAGCGATCAATGTGGGGAAGAGGGAGATGTGGAGTGAAAAACAAAACCAAATAGAGCAAGCATTACCAACATTTTAACAAATACAAAGATTGCTATTTTATAAACAAAAATAAACAGTGGTTTAGCCAGGCAGTGAAGGGATAAAGACCAGAAAATAAATTATTAGAAAAGTCAGAATAGGCCAGGTGTGGTGGCTCACGCCTGTAATCCCAGCACTTTGGGAGGATGAGGCGGGTGGATCACCTGAGGTCAGGAGTTTGAGACCAGCCTGGACAACACAGTGAAACCTCATCTCTACTAAAAATACAAAAAATTAGCCAGGCGTGGTGGCAGGTGCCTGTGATCCCAGCTACTCGGGAGGCTGAGGCAGGAGAATGGTGTGAACCCGGGAGGCGGAGCTGAGATTGCACCACTGCACTCCAGCCTCGGTGACAGAGTGAGACTCCATGTCAAGAAAAAAAGAAAAAAAAAAAAGAAAAGTCAGAATAGTGATTATGTCCAGGGGGCTGGCGGGGTGGACGGGGGCAGCAGAGGGAGGAAGGGAGTTGTAGATGGGAAGGGTTGGGGGTTCTGGGAACCCTAGTCTTTCTTAATGCAGGAACTTGTTACTATCATGTGTTCACCTGTTCCAATAAACTTCATGCACATTTTTTACCCGTATTTTAAACTTCACAATAAGAAAATGGATAACAAATTTTAACTTGTGGACAATTCTTTGCCATAAGAAAAAACAATTCTTTGACATTTGAAAGAGAAGAAAGGTGAACATTTATTTCCCTTGTGGAAGACGCCTTGTTGGAAACGGGGAGGGAGTCTCTGTCTCGTGGCACCTTTAGAGAGTGGTGCCTTGCAGAGAATCACGACTCAGAGATAGTGAGTCATTTCTAGAATTACATGAACAGTGCAGCCGTGTGAGGATCAGCTCAGACTGGGAATTGGCAAATGAAGACTGCTATTAGCAATTCCGTAGAAAAGTGTTTTTGTGCTGAGATTCGAGACACGACATTTATCATTTAAATGTCAAAGTCTTAAACCGGAATGTCACAGTAAAATAGCAATTACTGGGAAAGAAAGAACATGCGTGCCCACTCAGTAACCCAGGAAAGAGATTGATGAGAAAATCACATACGGTTTTAAACAGCTGCTTTATCAAATATTAGATTTTCTTCTCAATAAACTGAATACGTTTTCCTCAGGATGTTCCAGGGATTAAGGACCATATTTATTCCTCATACCAGTGCAGAATTAGGATGACATAGGCCACTTCCTGTACCGAAAATATCATAGCCCTGAGCTAATCGTATTGTTTGAAAAGGGAGGTTGGGTGCTTCAAACATCCTCAGAGAAAGTTTAGGGATTGACTGAAAGCAAGACATAGGGTTACAGACACATTCAGGGAGTCCCGAGATGACCCACGCAGAGGTTTTCAAACACACAGATTATGGGGTCCCTGCATTACCCAGGTAAAAGGAGGCCTGGATGCCTTAGGCTAGCATCTCTCTGCACAGCTATGTCCAGACCTAAACTTTCTTTCTTTTTTTTTGAGACAGAGTCTCACTCTGTCACCCAGGCTGGAGTGCAGTGGTATGATCACAGGTCACTGCAGCCTCAACCTCCCCAAGCTCAAGTGATCGTCCCACCTCAGTCTCCTGAGTAGCTGGGACTACAGGCATGCACCACCACTCCTGGCTAATTTATGTATTTTTGTAGAGATGGGGTCTTGCTGTGCTGCCCAGGCTGGTCTTAAATTCCTGGGCTCAAGCAATCCTCCCACCTTGGCCTTCCAAAGTACTGGGATTACAGGTGTGAGTCACTTTGCCTGGCCTATAATTCTTCTTATGGACGTAGGTTTTCATTTCTTTGAGGCAAATACCTAGGAGTGAAATGAGCCAGTCAAAGGTTATTTATACAGTTGATATTCTCAGAAATACTCAGACTGTTTGTCTGCAATGGTTTCGCCATTATATACCCTCATTTGTGATGTGTGAGAATTCCAATTGCTCCACATTCTCACCAATATTCAGTGTTTCAGTCTTTTGTATTTTAACCATCCTAGTAATTGTGAAATATTATCTTATTTTGGGTTTAATTTGCGTTTCTCTGTCAGCTAATTAGGTTGTACATCTTTGCATGTGTTTATTGGCCATTTGCATATTTTCTTTTCTTTTCTTTTCTTTTTTTGAGACGGAGTCTTGCTCTGTCGCCCAGGCTGGAGTGCAATGGCATGATCTCGGCTCACTGCAACTTCTGCCTCAAGTTCAAGCGATTCTCCTCCGTCAGCCTCCCGAGTAGCTTGGAGTATAGGAACCCACCACCATGCCTGGCTAATTTTTGTATTTTTTAGTAGAGATGGAGTTTTGCCATGTTGTCCAGGGTGGTCTCGACCTCCTGACCTCAGGTGATCCACCTGCCTCGGCCTCCCAAAGTGCTGGGATTACAGGTGCGAGCTACCAAGCCTGGCCTATATTTTCTTTTGTAAAGTTCCAATTCAAGTTTCTTGCTCATTTTTAATTGAATTGTCCTTTTATTATTGACGTAGGCATTTTTTTCATATTCTGATTATAAGTCCTTTTGCAGACATATGTATCGTAAATATAATCCCCCCTGTGGCTTGCATATTCATTTCTTAACAGAATATTTTGATGAATAGAATTTTTTTTTTATGTAATTCAATTTACTGACTGTTTAATGGTGAGCTGTTTTTGGTCTCCTAATATTTGCCTATTCCAACATCATGAAGATATTTTTCTATAGTTCCTTCTGGAAGGTTTCAATGTTTAGGTCTATAATCTCATCTTAAATTAAGTTATATATGTGTTCCAGAATGCTTAGGATTTCCTAATTTTGGGGGGGCCAATTGTAGATCTTTTGTCATTCCACATAGACTCTAGAATCAATGGGTCAATTTCTACAAAATATCGCACTGGGAATTTGACTGGGATTACAATACCCTGGGGTCATGGCCATCCTAACATTGTCAGATCTCCTAATCCATCAACATCACATGTCTCTCTATTTACTTAAGTCTTATTTAACTTCTCTTAGCAATGATGTGTACTTTATTAAACATCTTCTGTATATTTTGTTAGATTTGCATTAGTGCATATTTTTAGATGTAAATGTGATTGGTATTTTTAAAATTTCATGTCCAATTGTTTACTGGTTGCTTTCCAACGTTCGCTTATTTTTTCCATGAATTAAACTTGTAAATAATCTTATATTTATTAATCTTTTTTCTTTCCAGACCCTGTTATAATATTTTGGAACACCTTAATGCATGTATCTTATAAATTGTTAACCTCTAGCCCATTCGATAATGATTATGGTGACATTTATAAAATAGCACGCTAATAGAACTCTTAATATCATATAAATAGTTGTTTTTAGTTACTCTTGCATATCTATGTTTTCATTTCAAAGAAAGTACAAATTGCTAAGCAGAACAAAAAGAATTCTCTCTTCCACCTCTGAGCTTTGTTCTTTCACTTCTCCCTTCCAGTGGCAATTTTTCTTTTCTTTTCTTTTTTGAGATGGTGTCACGCTCTGTCTCCCAGGCTGGAGTGCAGTGGCGTGATCTAGGCTCACTGCAACCTCCACCTCCCAGGTTCAAGCGATTCCCCTGCCTCAGCCTCCTGAGTATCTGGGACTACAGATGCGCACCACCACGCCCAGCTAATTTTTGTATTTTAGTAGAGATGGGGTTTCACTATGTTGGTCAGGCTGGTCTCGAACTCCTGCCCTTGTGATCCACCCGCCTTGGCTTCCCAAAGTGCTGGGATTATAGGCGTGAGCCACCGCGCCCCACCTCCAGTGGCAATTTTTCTAATGCCAATTACTTGTGTTTTGCCCCAGAGTCAGTTTTACATACATACGTATGCGTGCAAAAATGTTCTAATATATTATGCAAATATTCTCATGCACAATCTATTATGCCCATGTTATTATGCATAATGGGTTATTCATAAACTACTGAGCATAATTACACCGTCATGCACATTCTGCAAAGTGATGGTGTATACTGTTTGGCACTTGTCTTTCTCCATGTGACAACTCATCCTGGGCATTGTTCTCTATCTAGATGGTAAGAACTTCATTCTCTTTTATTGTAGCAGAATCTTCCAAAGTGTGAGGATACTAAGATTTATTTAGCCAGCTGCCCTTCTGTGCACAATGAAGTCATTTCCATTCTTTTCTTCTGGTCTAGAAAAGCTACAGAAAATAACGCCATGCTTATCATATTTGGCATTTATTTGGGCATACCTGCAGGGTATATTCTAGAAGTGATACTGTTGAGTGAAAGGAAATATACGTCTTTGAAATAACCTTTGACACATCCTATATTTATTCAAAACATGTACGTTGAGCATCAGTGATGACCCAATACTGTTCAGGTCCCAGAAACACAGAAGTGAACACACAGACAGGGTCTCAGTGCTCAGGAGTTTACCAGTTCACCCAGAGAACAACAAAAAAACCAGTGAACAAACAAAACGGACAAATAAGCCAAGTAAGTTCAAACATGGATGATGGTGACAGAAACAAGACGAGGAGACAAAGGGAAAGAGAGCCAGAGAGGGGAGCTGGGGGAAGCCGTTTGAGGAAGGCTCTGTTTGCAGGGGCCAGAGGCTGTGTTGTTAACAATGTTAGCACGCTTTTTCACAACTTTGAACACTTTTATTAAACAAAACAATTATTTGACAAGAAATTTTAATAAAGGTTTTAAAACAAATTTTTAACCACCTTAATGTACTTTTATAAGTAGAATCTTATGTAAACCCATGACCCAGGAACCACAGTCATCCATGTTCGAAGTCTTTAGACAAATGTTGCAAAATTTCAGGCTGGGCGCAGTGGCTCATGCCTGTAATCCCAACACTTTGGGAGGCCGAGGCAGGCAGATCACTTAAGGTCAGGAGTTCGAGACCAGCCTAGCCAACATGTTGAAACCCTGTCTCTACTAAAAATACAGAAATTAGCCGGGTGTGGTGGTGGGCACCTGTAGTCCCAGCTACTCAGGTGTTTGAGGCAGGAGAATCACTTGAACCTGGGAGGTGGAGGTTGCAGTGAGCCCAGATCATGCCACTGTGCTCCAGCCTGGGGACAGAGCGACTCCATCTCAAAAAAAAAAAAAAAAAAAAAAGTTGCAGAATTTCATTAATTTGCTCCATAAGTATTTATTGAGCATATACTGTGTGCTAGGATGGAATTTGGGGCAACCTTACCCAGACACTTTCCAGAGCTCACTCTGAGGCCTTCCCTCCCTTGTTCCCAGCCATGCCTCTCCCCTGCTCCTGGTGTGGTTTCCATGGCCGCACCAGGGGGTCCGCTCATCACACCTCCCCTGTGTCTCACAACAGGTGGGAGCCCCAGAGGCAGACCGAGCAGCCAGGCTGGGGGAGGGAAGTCTAGGAATGAGGATGAAACCATTGTTTGTTATGCTCTTATTTTGCACAGCTTTATTTATTTATTCTTAATTAGAGTCTTGGCAGAAATATGAAAAAAATGGGGTGTTATGAATGAGTTATGAGTACTTTATTTAAGCTAGGGCTGCCTTAAAATAAATTACCACACACTGAGTGGCTGAAAAAACAGAAATTTATTATCTTGGTGTAGAGGCTGGAAGTCCACGTCAAGGCATGGACAGGTGTTTCCAGTTGTTCCAGGGATAAACAGCCATTTAAAAATATATACAGTATAGAATCTGACTCTCCAATATCATGGCCCTAAGCAGATGTGGTGAATGGGGTGAGTCATCAACAAAAGTAAAATATCCTGAGAGGGGGTTTAGGGGAAGCCGAGCACATGTTTTTAAATGAAAGGAACATTAAAAAATCCATCCTATAGAGGCCTATGGTGATCTTTCTTAGTGCCCCAGGTTGATCCATCTGAGTGATTACGCACACGTTTAAAATATTCACTGACAGAGCAGAAGCATTGCCATCTTGGACAAGCACCACCATTTAAAAGTTCACCTCCATCAAAAATCACCTAAATCCAAAGGGCATCAGCCTAATGGCGAAGGTCAGCATGACCATAAACCACAAATGACATCTCCGACCAGAAACATTCCAACTATAAGATAAACCTCTTCCCGACCAGAGACATGCCAGCCCCAAGATAACCTCCCCTCTGACTGGAGAGACGTCAGCCACGAGATAACCTCACCTCCAACCAGAGGCATTCCAACCCCACAATAAACTTCTCCGCCACACACAAATATTCCAAGCCTGTGACAGGTTCTCTCACTCGGAACCTGTAAATACTTTTAATCTGTAAGAGAGAGAATGCACCTGACTGAAATCAGTCAGAAGCCCCTCTCAGGTTTATTCTCCAAAATAAACCTGTCTTTGACTGTTGAGCATCTTTTTGTGTTTCTTTTCTGTTTCTTGAACTCTTACATTCACCAATGAAGTTCTTCACTGCAGTGGACCTTTCATAGCTAGAGATTAGTTATCCATTAATTGTCTCAAAGTCTTATTTTAAAAGTCATCCCCAAATGGGATTTTAAAATAAGTAGTGGTGTACTTGTCCAATGGGACATCAAGCTGCCATTAAAAAAATAAAGACTTTTCTGATTAGCTTTTTTCACTGGGCAATATGGATTTAAATCTCTTCCATGTCTTTTCCTGGCTTGATGGCTCATTTCTTTTTAGTCCTGAATAATATTCTGTTGTTTGGAGGGACCAGAGTTTGTTTATCCATTCACCAACTGAAGGACATCTTGGCTGCTTCCAAGTCTTTGCAATTATGAATAAAATTGCTATAATCCTCAGTGTGAAGGTTTTTGTTTGGAAATAAGTGTTCAGCTCCCTTGGATAAATACCAAAGAGCACGACTGCTGGATCATAAAAGTGTGTTTAGTTTAGTATGATTCCCACTACATGACATTCTGGAAAAGGCAAAACTATGGAGACAGTAAAAAGATCTGTGGTTGCCAGAGGTAAGTGGGGGAGAGATGGATGAATAGGCAAAGCACAGAGGAATTTCAGGGCAGTGAAACAGTCTTGTATGATATGACAATGGTAGATGCTTGTCAGTATGCATCTGTCCAAACCCACAGAATGTACAAAACAAAGAGTGAGCCCTCATGTGAACTATGGAGTCTGGGCGATGGGTCAATGCAGGTGAGTAGACTGTAACCAATGCGCCTGGGGCATCCAGTCTGTATTTACATCTCCACTGGGCATGCTGACCGCAGAGGAGGCTGTGCACGTGTGGTACAGAGCTATGGGGACTCTCTGTACCTTCTGCTTAATTTCGATGTGAACCTAAAACAGCTCTAAAAATATATAATTATAAGGTCAAGCACTATGACTCATGCCTGTAATCCCAGGAATTTGGGAGGCTAAGGTGGGAGGATCACTTGAGCCAGGGGTTTGAGACCAGCCTGGGCAACATGGTGAAACCCTGTCTCTACAAAAATGACAAAAACAAAAACAAAAATTAGCTGAGTGTGGTGGCATGTGCCTGTGGTCCCAGCTACTTCGGAGGCTGAGGCAGGAGGATTGCTTGAGCCTGGGAGGTTGAGGCTGCAGTGAGCTGTGAGTGTGCCACTGCACCCCAGCCTGAGTGATGGAGTGAGGCCCTACCTTTACAAAATTGAATTATATATTTAAAAAGCAGTGTACATCTGTTCAGGTAACTTTGTTGTAACCTGGCAAGTGGGTCTCTGTAGAAAATCCAATTTGCATGTACTCCTGCCGTCGTAAAGTTCCCAGAAGTGTCTATTTCCTCAGGTTTGTGCTTTCCTCAATATCTGATCGGGTTCCTCACCCTCCATCAAGCCCTACATAACATCTGACCAACCTGGCTTGTCTTCAGCAAGGATTCTGAGAGGCCACTTAGCCTGAATTCCCTGACAATCTTAATGGACTCAGATACCATTTTTCACCATTCAGAAAAGTGCATCTCTTGAACACTGAGCATGGAACAGTGAACACGCTGGGCTATCACCTTGATTTTCTCTCAATAATTTTTCATCCACTGACACCTACCCTGCTCTTGGGCTATACATTCGCACTTGTTCATGCTGTATTCAGAGTTAAGCCCAGTTTCTCTGCCCCAGTGTGAAATCCCATTGCTGTGGCCCCTATACCTGTCTCCATGGTCCTGAAGAAAGTGTTCCTTACCACTTTAACAAGTATCACTGATTAATTTTTTCTCTAAAAACACACCTCACAGAATGGATGTGTCCAGTCTTGCATGAAAAAGAAGATTCAGGCCAGGCGCAGTGGCTCACGCTTGTAATCCCAGCACTTTGGGAGGCCGAGGCAGGCGGATCACGAGGTCAGGAGATCGAGACCACGATGAAACCCCGTCTCTACGAAAAATACAAAAAAATTAGCCGGGCGTGGTGGCGGGCGCCTGTAGTCCCAGCTACACGGAGAGGCTGAGGCAGGAGAATGGCGTGAACCCGGGAGGCGGAGCTTGCAGTGAGCCGAGATGGCGCCACTGCACTCCAGCCTGGGCGACAGAGCAAGACTCCGTCTCAAAAAAAAAAAAAAAAAAAAAAAAGAAAGAAAAAGAAGATTCAGATGGAGGGAACATTCTGACATTGTTAGCGATGCAAATTATTGAAGTGACCCAGCACCAAAACACGTTACCAGAGGCGAATCCTTATGGGTCCCCAGCAATCTCAATTCTTGCCTCCTTGGAAGGAAGAATTTGACTGTGGGGCATAAGGCAGAAGAAGAGAGTGAGGCAAGTTTTAGAGCAGGAGTGAAAGTTTATTAAAAAGCTTTAGAATGAAAGGCAAGAATAAGAGGAAAGGAAGCTGGAAGCCATCAACCTCAGCAAACTAACACAGGAACAGAAAACCAAACACTGCATGTTCTCACTTGTAAGTGGGAGTTGAACATTGAGAACACGTGGACGCAGAGAGGGGAACAATACACACCAGGACCTGTTGGGGTGTGAGAGGTGAGGGGAGGGAATTTAGAAGACAGGTCAAAAGGTGCAGCAAACCACCATGGCACACATATACCTATGTGACAAACCTGCACGCTGTGCACATGTGTCCTGTTCTTTTGTTTTTGTTCTTGTTTAGAAATAAAGAAAAAAAAGTAGCCAAAAGAAAAGCAGAATAGATGGTCTCCTAAATAAGATGACCTGTGGGTCCTCCCCCAAAAAAATGAAAGGAAGGAAAGTACGTTTGGAAGAGGCCCCAGCGGGCAACTTGAAGGACCAGTGCCCTGGTTGACCGTGGACTTAGGGTTTTATATGCTGGCATGCTTCCGGCATCTTGCATCCCATTTCCCATGATTCTTCTCTTACTGTGAGCAGCCTGCATGCTCCGTGGCCTGCTAGCACTTGGGAGGCGCCGCACGTGCAGCGTGTTTACTGGAGTTGTGCGCATGCTCACGTGAGGCGCTCTTCCCTTCCCGGTGGAATGCCCCTAGAAGGTCAAATACCAGTTAAGCTCCACCATTTTGTCTCTTCATGGGCATGCTCCAGCCCACTCGCCCGACTCTTGATATCTTAGTGGGAAGCTGCCAATCACCAGTTTCAGGTGTTCTTATCTATTGGGAAACTGCTTTTACCGAGCACTGGCTGTGACCAGTTATTATTTTAGAAAGGCAGTGTGACAACTCCCTGGCCATCACCTGATGGTCACCTGACATTCTTGGTGGGGTCGGGAGAGCCCCCTCCTGCCTTGCACATGCCTGACTAGATACTTGTTGTCACAACATGAAGCCCATGGTGTCCAACAAGATGGAGTTAGAAAGTCAAGACAGTCCAGTTGCGACTCAAGCTCAGCTCACTGACCCACCACGGATTGCTCCCTCCAAGAGACAAACCCAGGGTTCAGCTGAGGTCCAGGAAATATATGCCTCTCCAGGCAACTCAGGAAGGGAGTATCTCTTGGAAACAGCTCATCATGGCCAGCAGTGCAGAACCGTCCATTTCTGAAGCATCCAAACATTCAATTGCAGCTGTCTGCGTTGCAGATTGTGTCCCTAGATGCTGCTGATAGCCAGCTTTTCTTTAATTTCCTGGGGCTGGCTGTCTTTTCTCCTCATTGTCTGACATAATGAATTCCTGTCCTACATGCTTGTAAAGGGGTGCAGCGCACAGCTGGCTCTTATGTGAGCACATTTCACGTTTCCTTGCCACGATACAAACCTGTTTTCAGATATGCTTGTTAAAGGAAATTCCAAACTACAGATGACATTTGGAGCTGGTTGGATGATTCTTTGTTGTGTGTGTGGTGAGGGCTGCCCTCTGCACTGAAGGCCATCCCTGACCTCCACCCATTAGATGCCCAGAACTCATTCCTTTCCCCAGTAGTGACAATCAAAACTGTGTCCAGACGTTGCCAGTGTCCACTAGGGGATAAGAGCATCCCAGCTTGAGAACTACCGCCATAGTTTATAAGACAGGCAATGATACAGCTTTCACTTTTAGTATTCTCTAACCTCACTTTACATCCCTCTAAATGTCGGGCTTTTCCCAGCCATCGAATCTTCCCAACTGACTTCCTTCCTTCCTAATTCTAGCCCCAGACATACTGGACTAGAAAGAAGCCATCTGCACCTTGCACTTTCTGAATCTGCAAACATAAAATAATTGTTGTTGCATGTTGTTAAGCTTGGGATGCTTGTTATGGAGCGACCAGAACACACACACACACACACACACACACACACACACACACACACAAGTGGTGCAAAGACTGCTTGTTAAGAATCTGAAGCAAATAGCAGCTTCAAGACAAGTCCCATTGGCCATCGGCCTTCCCTGACCAAGCTCCTCCTAGGGTCAAACTAAAGAGTGTCCACTGCTTTGGTCCTTGTAGGGGAGTCGAGTTTTATCCTGAGCTGCAGGAACCCCAAGAAGAGCTATGGAACGAAGAGGACTTTTTAGATTTCACTTTGAGGGGCTGAAGAAATGGACGGGGTTGCTGCAGTAATTTAGGAAGGAAATGTGGGAACAGCAGGGTTACCAGCACGCTGTTTAGAAGGAAGAGTGGGTGGGACACGGACTGGACGTGTGGCCCATGGCACATTTACACACATGGGTGGCGGCTCCCAATCTCCTGCAGCTTCAGGTGCAGTGGTGTTAAAAATCAGCCTCATCCTCATCACCGTCTAGTTGATCAGCAAATCAAGTTGGTCTCAGAAATGTATCTTCAGGTGACTCGCAACAGATTAGATATCTTTCCATATCTTCCTGTTCTCTTTACTTCTGTTTCTTCCCTCAGTTCTAAGCTACATCTCCCGTTTACAATGGTGATGTCTGAGGTGGGAATGACACCACTACAAGTTCTGTTTCTATGTGCTATGTTGTCATGCCTTGGAAAATTCTTACATTTTTTGCTTGTTTTATATTATACATTACAGTGGTTTGTATGATTTATACACAAGTATATATTTATTATCCATTTATAAACATGCGTAAATATTTATGAACATGTACTATACCTATGAATTATATAAATATTATTTTATATTATTAAATATATATAATATATTGTTACTGAATATATATTAATATAGTATTAAATATGTATTACATATTAAATTATTGTATACTATATATTAAATGTATTAACAAATTATTATAGAATCACATATGATTATTATATATAATTTTACATAATATATAATATAGAATACATATGTCAAATGATGTCTTATATAACACATAATATATGATGATACATAATATATAATTATATATTATGCTATATATAATGTTACATATTATTTATATTATGCAATATAAACTAAATTCATATAATTATATATGTTATAATGTATATTAATATTATATAATAATATATACTAAATTGAATATGTAATAAATGTATTATTAAATATATTTAATATTTTCTATAAGTATTGTATATATTTATATTTAGCTCACAAATGTTTTCTGGGTATAACTAAACATTGGTAAAGGTCAACAGAGCACACATTGTGAGCTGAAGACCAGCAGCCTTGGCAGCCCCTAAGAACCTGCCTGAAATTCAGAATTGCAGGTTCCACCCCAGACCTACTCAGTCTGAATGTGCATTTAATAAATATTCATGGGATTCATGTGCACACTGAAGCTTAGAAAGAGGGCTAGGCCTAGTGGGTGACAGAGTGAGACTCCGTCTCTCTCTCTCTCTGTCTCTGTCTCTGTCTCTCTCTCTCTCTCTCTCTCTCTATATATATATATGTATATATGTATGTATATAAATTAGTCAGGCATGGTAGTGCATGCCTGTAGTCCCAACTACTTGGGAGGCTGAGGTGGGAGGATCGCTTGAGCCCGGGAGGTCGAAGCTGCAGGGAGCCGAGGTCATGCCACTGCACTCCAGCCTGGGTGACAGAGCAAAACCCTGTGTCATGAAATAAAAAATTGTAGGCAGAAATGAGCATACCAGCTACTGTACAGATGTCTCTGGTCCAGATGAACTCAAAGAATCACCATCCTTGTGTATGACATTGTGAATGCAAATCTCACTGAGATAGTCAGGAGAGTGTAGGAAGAGAGACTTCACTCATGAATCAGGAAGATGGAAATTGATGATGAAAACCTCATTCAACCCCACAGGTGTTAGCAGGGAAACAGGAGGCCATCTTTCTATTTTCCTCATTCATCTGCTGCTACTTTATTTCTGAGTGGGGATGTGTGTGTCCCAATGTCATGAAATTCACATGTGGTTAGCATAGACAGAAAACAAGGGGAACTTCTAGAACTCAAAACTCACCCTTGGAAAAGAAAAGTGTTTATGTGTGGCATCCATTCAACCAAGCATTCATCCATCCACATGTCCATCTATACATCCGATCATCTATTCGTCCACAAACGCATCCATTTATCCATCCATCAACCCATCCTTCCACTCACCTAATCTATTCATCCACACATCTACCTGACTGTTCTGCCATGTACCCATCAATCCATCCATCTTCCATCCATCTGTCATCAATCTATCAATCAATCTAGCTATCAATTTAACAAGAAAAGGATCCACCCGCCTTGGCCTCCCAAAATGCTGGGATTACAGGTGTGAGCCACCGTGCCCAGCCAGCATATTGTTGTAATTAGTTTTCACAATACCCTTATGAGGTACCTCCTAAGATGCTCAACATCAATGACTGGTGAAACACAGAGTTTTTGGGAGTTTACTAACTTGCCCTCAGTGGGGTAGGTTGATGATGAAGAGCCAGGAATCAAGCTCAGGGAACAGTGTTCAAGGCAGGGGAACAACATGAGCAAAGGCCCAGAGGACAAAGGAGCCTCATAAGGACCCTGAAACGAGGGAGGTGGCACAGGGAAGGCTGAGACCAGGCATCATGGAGGAGCTCCATGTAAACCGGAGTCTGCCACTTGCTGACTGTTTCCTCTGTTGAGTTCCTTTGGTCAACTGGGCCATAGCTTTCCCATCTGTAAAATGGGCATTATAGCTGTCGAAGGAATTAAATATGTTAATGCCTATAAAACAATTAGAAGAGTGCTTGGTGCATACACAAACTGTGAATATTAGCTGAGTTTGGGAAAGCTGTGAGATGCTTGGGAAGGGGAGGCAGCAGATTCAGGTGAGTGTCTGGACTGGGAAGGGGAGGCAGCAGATTCAGGTGAGTGTCTGGACTGGGAAGGGGAGGCAGCAGATTCAGGTGAGTGTCTGGACTGGGAAGGGGAGGCAGCAGATTCAGGTTGAGTGTCTGGACTGGGAAGAGGAGGTGGTGGATTCAGGTGAGTGTGAGGACTGGGAAGGGGAGGGAGCAGATTCAGGTGAGTGTCAGGATGCTGCAGGTACAGATTTTGGAGTCTAGTGTATGGATGTCATTTAAAACTGTGAGATTGGATGACAGCACCAAGGAGTGTGGACGTAGAAGAGGAGATGAGACAGAGGGAAGGGGAGAGAGATGAGGAGATGAGAGGGAAGAAAGGGGAGGGAGAAGAGGGGATGAGAGGGAGGGAAGGGGAGGGAGAAGAGGGGGTGAGAGGGAGGGAAGGGGAGGATGATGAGGGGATGAGAGGGGAGGGAGGTGAAAGGAGAAGAGGAGATGAGAGGAGGGAAGGGGAGGAAGATGAGGGGATGAGAGGGGAGGGAAGCAGAGGGAAAAGGGGGATGAGGAGGGGAGGGAGATGAGGGGATGAGGAGGGGAGGGAGATGAGGGGATGAAAAGGGGAAGAAGGGGAGGGAGAAGAGGGGCTGAGAGGGGAGGGAAGGGGAGGGAAATGAGAGGTTGAGGAGAGAAGGGGAAAGAAGAGGCAAAAGAGGGCAGGAGAAGGGAACAGAAGGGAGGAGAGGGAAAGGGAGAAGAGAAGTGGTCCAAGGGCCACCACAATATTTTAAGTGTCTTTCTGTTTCAATGGATTACCCAACTCAACTTCAAGCTTTAATGATGTGGGTGCACCACGTTTATCCTCTGAAGGTGTCAGATTTGGGGTTAAACCCAGCTCCATGTTTTCCAGTCCTCTGGTTTAGGGCAAGTGCCTTCACCTCTTTGAGACTCAGTTTCCTTATTCGTTCTGTGGTGGTGACTACGATGCCGCACTCAGCTGTGGGGAGTTGCGAGGATGCATGGAGATCATCTGTGTGGCAGGACTAGCACGTGGCACTCAAGGCTGAGTAGTGATTAGCTTCTGCTCTTCTGGGTTCAAATAAAATTCAAATAGAATAGGACAGGCTGGTGCTGCGTGGCCAGGATGTCTCTCTTTTCTGCCTCGGCATAACTATTTCCATCCACAATTTTCATATCACTCTGTCCATCCTCCTCATCCTCAGCGCCATCCAAGCCACTCTGGCTTTTTCCCGGGTGTCCGCAGAAGCCTCAGCCTCTGTTCTCAGCGATGCTGCCTGCCCAGTCTGTTTTCCACAAAGCAGCCCAGGAGGTGGTTTGTACACATGGCTCACATTGCGCCACCCCGCGACGTGGGGCCTGGGATAGAAACGCCTTCGGAAAACGGATTCAAGGAAGGCCAGGCTCCAGGATGCTGGGGGGAGCCCCCTCCCCCGGGGTGATCGGGGGGCGCAGACTGTGGCTTTCCACTCTATGTTGCAGGCCTACTGTGTGCCAGGCTGGGATTGGTGACTGGGTACAACCCGACTACAGAGGGGTGGACATTCGGGCCCCTAAGGGGCTGTCAGGCCCTTCTGCATCCCCCTCCTCCCTCCTCTAGCTTCGGTTTCCACGGCAGCAGCCTGCGCCGCCTCTGTCCCCGCGGATCGCGGGGTCCTGCGTGGGAGGGCAGCGGTCGGGGGGCGTCGGATTCGCATCACTGGGGACGCGGCCTGCCTGGTGCCGTCTCAACCTCAGCCGTGCGTCTGCGGATCTTGTGCGCGCTGAAGTGCGTCATTGCTACCCATCTTTGCAGAAGGAGAAAAACAAATTTACCAGCGGCTGCGACAGCCTCCACTGACTCAGAGTAAAAGCATGAATCTATTCTGAGCACCAGCAACAGAAGCAGTTTATGTTCTAGCGTACACTGACTTAGTCCGTATGCGCTGTGTGTGCGTGTAGATCATCAGATAGGTGCACAGACCTAGCAGCCTCCATGGAGCCACTTTCTGTTTTACACGTTCCATCTCCATCTGGGAAACAAAACCATAGAATAAATATAAATAAATAAATGCTCAGTCTCTGTGCTCAGGTAGATTATTCATTCATTCCTTTCTTCATTCAAAAGTATATGTGGGCCTAGAGCAGTGGCTCACGCCTGTAATCCCAGCACTTTGGGAGGCCGAGGTGGGTGGATTACCTGAGGTCTGGAGTTCGAGACCAGCCTGGCCAACGTGGTGAAACCCCATCTCTACTAAAAATACGAAAATTAGCCCGGCATGGTGGCAGGCGCCTGTAATTACAGCTACTCAGAGGCTGAGGCAGGAGAGTCACTTGTACCGGGGAGGTGGAGGTTGCAGTGAGCCTAGATCATGCCATGGCACTCCAGCCTGGGTGGCAGGGTGAGACTGTGTCTCAAAAAGAAAACCAAAAAGAAAAAAAAGTGTATGTATGTATATTCTGCAGATATCTACTGACATTCCACTATGGGTCAGCACTGAGTTAAATGTGATGGATAGGGTTGAAGTCAAGACAAACTCTCCCCTTATGAATCCTTTATCTTTGGGGGTTTATCAGTCAATAAGTTTAACTTAAAATAACAGACCATGATAAGTTCTACAAAGCGTAAGCAGGTGAGATGTGGAGTGAAGGAGGGATCTTTCAGAGCAGCCGGTCAAGGAGGTCTTCCTGGAGGTGGCGGTATTTGAGTCAACCTGAGTGAAGGGAGGGCGGGAAACTTTGGATTACCAGAGAAGTAACCATTCTGGGCAGAGGGAAGAGAGCCTGGAAACACCTGGAGATGAAGATTTTGGTCCTGCTTGAACAGCACAGGAGGCCACAGTGTCTGAAAAGCAGTGAGCAAGGAAGAGAATGGGTGGAGGTGAATTCAGAGAGGGGCTGGAAAGTGACTTTCAGCTTACACTTAGTGAATAAATACATGAATAAATGTATCATTACGGAGCTCACAATTTTTTTCTCGGAGATATATTTTCTTTCTTTGCTGGATGAATGGATGGGTGGATGGATCAATTGATGGGTGGTTGAATGGACTCATGGATGGCTATGTGGAAGGATGAGTGGGTGGGCAGATGGATTGACGTGGGGTGAATAGATGTGTGGATGTGTAAATAAATGTTTAGATGGTTGGTTGGATGAATATTGCAAATAGAATAGACATCTTTTTTCTTCTCCAAGGGTTAGGGTTAATTTTCAATTCTAGTAGTCCCTGTTTTCTGTCTACACCATCCCCATGTGAATATCATGACTTTGGGATACACACACATACACACATACCCACATACACACACAGATATTTGGAAGTAATAGTGAATCTACAAGGATAATTGATGGTTATTTTCTGGGATGGACATTTTACAAAAGATGGCCTCCTTTTTGTATGAAAACACTTATGAGGTTGTGTATTAGTCCATTCTCAAATTGCTATAAAGAAATACCTGAGGCCAGGCACGGTGGCTGATGCCTGTAATCCCAGCACTTTGGGAAGCCGAGGCGGGTGGATCACCTGAGGTCAGGAGCTCGAGACCAGCCTGACCAACATGGAGAAACCCCATCTCTACTAAAAATACAAAATTAGCTAGGCGTGGTGGCACATGCCTGTAATCTCAGCTACTCGGGAGGCTGAGGCAGGAGAATCGCTTGAACCCAGGAGGCGGAGGTTGCGGTGAGCTGAGATTGCACTATTGCACTCCAGGCTGGGCAACAAGAATGAAATTCCGTAAAAAAGAGAAAAAGAGGAAATACTAGAGACTGGGTAATTTATAAAGAAAGGAAGTTTAATTGGCTCACAGTTCTGCAGGCCATACAGAAAGCATGGTGCTGGCATCTGCTCAGCTTCTGGGGAGGCCTCAGGAAGCTTACAATCATGGTGGAAGGTGAAGCAGGAACAGACACATCACATGGCCAGAGCAGGAATGAGAGAGTGGGGAGGGGCTACACACTTTTAAATGACCAGATCTTGTGAGAACTCACTTTCACGAGAACAGCCCAAGGGGATGGTGTTAAATCCTTCATGAGAAATCCATCCTCATGATCCAATCACCTCCCACCAGGCCCCACCTCCAATATTGGGGATGACAATTTGACACGAGATTTGGTGGGGACACAGATCCAAGCCATTTCATTCTGCCCCTGGCCCCCCAAATCTCATGTCCTTCTTACATTGCAAGACACAATCATGCCTTCCCAAAAGTCCCCACAGTCTTAACTCATTCACTCAAAAGGCCAGAGTCCCAAGTCCGATCTGAGACAAGGCAAGTTCCTTCCACCTATTAGCCTGTAAAATAAAAAACAAGTTAGTTACTTCTAAGATACAGTGGGGGTACAAGTCTTGGGAATATTCCCATTCCAAATGGGAGACATTGGCCCAAAGAAAGGGGCCACAGGCCCCATGCAAATCCAAAACCCAGTAGGGCGGTCACTAAATCTTAAAGCTCCAAAAGAATCTTATTTGACTCCATGTTCCACATCCAGGGCACACTCACGCAAGGGGTGGGCTCCCAAGACCTGGGGGGGGTTGAGGGATATTTTCATCATCAATTCTCATCTTTCTGATTAGTTAATCAAGTCCTGAATGCTCCTCTTTCAACCCATGCACTCCCAAGGCAATCTTGGTGAGGTCCCACTCATAGCATCATCCGCAAGGATGGTGCCCCCTGGATGGTGCCCCCTGGGTGGTATCCCCTGGATGGTGCCCCTGGATGGTATACCCTGGATGGTGCCCCCAGATGGTATTCCCTGGATGGTATCCCCTGG
>NW_026652287.1:103946542-103998678 GCF_009828535.3 Hylobates moloch | reverse complement strand
CCCTGGATGGTGCCCCCAGATGGTATTCCCTGGATGGTATCCCCTGGATGGTGCCCCCTGGATGGTATCCCCTGGATGGTGCCCCCTGGAGTTGTGCAGTGCACAACACTGTGATCTGATCTCCAATGACCCCCCTGTGTCGATGAGTCCCCAGATCTCCATCCCCCGCCCAGACTGCCTCATGAGCTCCAGAAACAGATATCCACCCATCCGTTGCTCCCATGAGACAGCATCCAGTACAGACAGTGCAAGTCAGAGCTGATCGAATTGCCAGCAAACCCAGTCCATTACCCACAGGTCAAGAATCCCAAGATACATTTTGCACAGGTCAGCTCTCACCCACATGTTTCAAATCATCCCCAGTTCCCCAGTCTCCATTGTCACCACCCTGTTTTAAGCCACCACTCCCTTTTGCCTGGCCCAATGGGGTCCTAAGTGGGACATTGTGAGAAAATTATTTCTATTTTTTAAATTTTATCTTTAAAAATGATGTATTTCTTACACGCGCGCGCGCGTGTGTGTGTGTGTGTGTCACATTGCTTCAGTAGCATGCAATTTACAAATAACTAGCTAACCCTCCTTGAGGACTCTGTTGAAAATGTTATTACTAGAATAGTTGAGTGAAATAGAGTCAGAGAAAGACTACCTCGTTTCTAAGGTCATAGGCTGGTACCTCAGCTGTCTCATCTCTAAAACGGACATCAGAGCACGGGCCACCCTCAGAGATGTGTCAAGCACACATGTGTCAAGCACAACACAGCCCTGGTCTTAAAGCACAGACTATGGGGGATTGCTGCCTGACATTGAACCCCAGATCTGCTGCCTGACTAGCTGGGTGAAGGTGCACAACTTACTGCATTTCCTGTCCTTCCGTTTCCTCATATGAAAATTGAGATAATATTAGAACGTACCTCAAATGAGCCTCAGTGACTGAATGGTACAGAGTAAGTGCTATAATATTGTTTATTAAACTGAACATAATACCTAAGTTTTAAGATCATGGAGTGGACTCAACTTTGGCAGACATGGGAACAGACAGGCATGCAGGAATGTTTCCCAGAAGGTACCACAAGCCCTCCTATGACAAGGGACCCAGCTGGAAATTCATTCCAATCAAGTTGCTGATTATGGTTAAAAGCACAAGGCTGCCCACTGTCCTCAGCAAAGTAACACAGGAACGGAACACCAAATACAACATGTTCTCTCTTATGAGTGGGAGCTAAATATTGGGTACTCATGGACATAAACATGGGACCAATAAACACCGGGGACTTCTAGAGGGGAGAGGGAGGGAGGGGGCAGGAGTGAAAAGCCACCTATTGGGTACAGTGCTGATGGCCATTTATACTTCAAACCTAAGCGTCACGTAATATACCCACTTAACAAACCTGCACATGGACCCCCTGGACTGACTATAAGAGCTGAAACAAAAATGAGGATCTGGGGCAGTGGGAACTGGAGTGATCCAGGGTTGTTATTTTGCCCGAGGGAGTGTGTGAGAGAGAGAGTGAGAGGAGAGAGGGGAATGAGAGAGAGAGAGAGAGAAGAGAAGAGAAAGAGAGAGAGGAGAGAGAGGGGGGAAGAGAGAGAGAAAGAAGAGGGGAGAGGAAAGAGAGAGAGGCAAGAGAAGAGAAAGAGAGAGAGGAGAGAGAGGAGGCAAAGAGAGAGAGAGGAGAGAGAGGAGGAAAAGAGAGAGAGAGGAGAGAGAGGAGGCAAAGAGAGAGAGAAAGAAGAGAGGAGGGCCAGGTGCAGTGGCTCACGCCTGTAAGCCCAGCACTTTGGGAGGGCGAGGGTGCACTTTGGGTGGATTACCTGAGGTCAGGAGTTCAAGAGCAGCCTGGCCAATATGGTGAAACCCTATCTCTACTAAAAATACAAAGAAGTTAGCTAGGCATGGTGGTGGGCGCCTGTAATCCCAGCTACTTGGGAGGCCGAGGCAGGAGAATTGCTTGAACCTGGGAGGTGAAGGTTGCAGTGAGCAGAGATCGTGAAGAGGAAGAAGAAGAAGAAGAAGAAGAAGAAGGAAGAAGAAGAAGAAGAAAGAAGAAGAAGAAGAAGAAGAAGAAGAAGAAGAAGAAGAAGAAGAAGAAGAAGAAGAAGAAGAAGAAGAAGAAGAAGAAGAAGAAGAAAAGAAGAAGAAGAAGAAGGAGGAAAGAGAGAGGGAAAAGAGAGAGAGCACGCGAGAGGGAGAGATGCAAGGAGCAGACAGCCTTTCTAAGGGACTCATAGGAGAAATAGACCAGGAACTCCAGACTGCCAAAGAGTATGAGGAGACCCAAAGGGGCTACGGACACAGAGAGTCCTGAGGTCAGTAGAGATGTGGGTGAGGCCAGAGGATTGGTCCAGGCCTTCAATGTGGAGCTCACGTCTTACTGCAGGGTCTGGAAAATTCCATCCTCTGCGGATCTCTCGACACCTTCCCCACGCACTTGCCTCCCCCCTTCCAGCTGGGGTTTCCATGGCAACAACCTGAGCTCCTGCACCATTCGCAAGAAGGTGGGAGCACCGAGCGAGCAGGGAACAGGCCAGAGGGACGGACGTCACAAGTGTCCATATCGGCTGTTCATATGCGTATTTTGCACACA
The DNA here is from genome assembly GCF_009828535.3 of Hylobates moloch. Classification (NCBI taxonomy): domain Eukaryota; kingdom Metazoa; phylum Chordata; class Mammalia; order Primates; family Hylobatidae; genus Hylobates; species Hylobates moloch. The sequence continues at coordinate 103,996,093 of NW_026652287.1, read as the reverse complement.
TCGAAATGCGTCAGCAGTGTCTCCACAAAACGCAGAAAACTGGCTTCAGGGGCCACTGTGGATGTGGACAGAAATTCCAAATATCTTCTAAGCAGCAGCATTTCATGTCCTTATTCAGTCAGACATATCGATTGAGCGCCCCCATTCCTCCAGACACTGCTCTAGGCATGGAACGTAAAATAATGTGAAAAAAGGAGCCGGGTCTCTGCCCTCCTGGAGCCGGGGACTGTTAGGACAGACAGCTGTTCATGCCCTCATTTACGGATCCATCCATCTTGTCTTTCAGCTGGTATTTACTGAGCGCGTACTTAGTGGTATACCCTGGCCAAGCGTGGTGGGTGCAGCAGAGAACTCAACAGACATATTCACATGCTGGGACATGAGTATTCTAGCAGGGGTGATACATGGGAACATAGGTAAGATTTCAGGTGATGGCGAGTGTTATTAGGAACAATAAGTCAGATTCAAAGAGCAGGGGTGGGGTATTTTAGATTGGGAGTCAAGGATGCCTTCTTGGAGGTGGTGATATTTGAATCTCAATGGAGGGAGGGAACAGTTATGGGATTATCAAGAAGAAAAACAGTCCAGACAGAAGAATGTATGCCTTGAAAAGCCATGAGGCTGATGGCTGCCCAGCCTGAGGACCATCGAGGAAGCCAGTGTGGCTACGGTGGAGGGAGCAAGGGAAACAGTGGATAGAGATTTGTCGGAAAGTGAAGTAGGGGCCTGATCATTCAGAACAAGATGGCTGATTGCCAAACTATGGCCTGCCTATTTTTGTACAATACAGTTGTGCTGGAACATAGACACATCCATCATTTGTGTTTCGTCTAGGACCACTTTTGTGCTATGAAGGCAGAGTTGAGTTGCCGTAACCTAGACTGCAGGAAATCCCTTTTGCCACATCAGGTGACACTCACAGATTCTGGAAACTAAGACGTGGGGGGTCATCATTCAGCTCACCACAGATGGATGAGTAGATAGGTTAATGGATGGAAGGATGGTGGGTGGAAGGATGGAGAGTAGAGTGGATGGATTAATAGTAAGGTGGATGACTGGATGGAAGGGTGAATGGATAGATGTGTATACAGATTGATGGGTGGGTAGATGGATGTATGGAATGATGGGTGGATGGATAGGTGTAGGTGGATGATCGGATGGGAGGGTGAATGGATAGGGGGTATGTGGATTGATGGTTGGTAGGTGGATGGATGTATGGAATGATGGGTTAGTGGATAGGTGTAGGGTGCATGATTGGATGGAAGGGTGAATGGATGGGGGTATGTGGATGGAGGGGTGGTGGGTGGATGGATGTATGAAGTGATGGGTGGGTGGTGATAATTGGAAGAATGACAGAATGAATGCATTAGGTGGGTTGTTGCATGGGTGGCTGAATGGATGGCTAGTTGGATAGTTGTGTGCATTAGATGGAAGTGAGGATACATGGATGGGTGGATGGATGGGTGGGTAGGTGGAGGGATGGTAGGGATTGAAGGGACACTTGTCTTTCTTTGTTACAGGTCAGTTTTATTTCAAACAAACTCCCTGCATTCTGGAGCTGCTCCTGTGTGTTGGCTGCCAACACCTCCCACTGGTGGGAAGTCCTATCTTGGGCATTTAAATTTCTTGGAATAGGGGTTGGTGAATGAGGGCATTGAGCAGCAGATGGGCTAATTGTGTACACTCTTCAGTGACGCAGAAAAGTTGAGTAATGCTTTCCTAGTTATGCTCCATCTTCCCGGTGAGGTTTCTCAGGCTCTGTCCTGGGCACTCTGTTTTCTCCACACCCTCCCTGGGAGACCTCAGGGCGACATGCTGAGAGCGATGTCTCAGCCTCCGTGTTGCAGCCTCTGCCACCATCCTCCCTCACCCGACTCTGAAGTGAGGTGGAGCAATTGGGAAGATACTATCAGAACTTTTATTTCACTATGTGTTTCATTTTCAACCTTTTGTTTTTTAAGTGTGTGTGTGTGTGTGTATGTGTGTGTATTTTTGAGACAGGGCCTCACTCTGTCACCCAGGCTGGAGTGCGGTGGTACAATCATAGCTCATTGCAGCCCCCAACTCCTGGGCTCAAGCGAGCCTCCCACCTCAGCCTCTTGAGTAGCTGGGACTACAGGCATGTGCCACCCCACTCGGCTGAGCCCAGCTAATTTTTATTTTTGTAGAAATGGGATCTCACTTTGTAGTCCAGGCTGGTATCGAACTCCTGCTTCAAGTGATCCTCCCTCCCTGGCCTCCTAAAGTGCAGGGATTGGAGGCGTGAGACACTGTGCCCAGTATTTAAAGGTACGTTTGTGGTTTTGTAGTGTATATAAGGTCTCCAGTCAGAAATGCCTTTCCTATCTGTTCCTGCTGTTTCCCCCTCCTTTGTCAAGAGCCATTTTCTTTTTCTTTCAGTGTCTGCTGCACAACCCTAGTGACCCCCACCACCATGATTCCTGGATGATTGCCACGTTCTCCTCCGTGGTCTCACTCTTGCCCCTCCCCTATAGTCCCTTTTACACACCTCAATTTCACTCCAGAGTCTGGAAATATCCAGCATCTGAGAGTCTCTCTGCCCACTCCTCAGCTCCTTACCTTCCTCATCCAATCGCGTTTCCATGGTGACCACCAGAGCCTGCTTCTGAGGTCTGTACCAAGTGAGAGTGTCTGTGGGGGCACAGGTCAGAGTGATGGACGTCAGAGTAGCTTAGCTGAGAAGCGAGGCAGGGATCACAGGACTCATCCACCCACCACCCATCAATCTGCATACCCATCTATCCGTTCACTCTTCCATCCAATTATCCACCTTACTATTCATCCATCCACTCTACTCTCCATCCTTCCACCCACCATCCTTCCATCCATTAACCTCTCTACTCATCCATCTGTGGTGGGCTGAATGATGGTCCCCCAGTGATATCCACATCTTAGTATCTAGAACCAGTGAGTGTCACCTGATGTGGTGAAAGGGATTCCCTACAATCTAGGCTACAGCAACTCAACTCTACCTTCATAGTGCAAGAAGGGTTCCCACCACTGTCCTCCTGTCAGTGGTTCATCGTGACTTCTGTTCCTGCTTCACCCGTGGATACACTCATTCATTCATTCATTCAAATGATATTTATTTGCAGATAGGTTCAGACCCCTTTGCCTCTCAATTGTTGTTTGAGTCACCACCTGTGACACCCTTATCTTTCCTCATCCTAAAGGGAAGTTCTGTCTTTCTCCTGCAGAGCCCTTAATGGATCCCAGCGATCTTAGAACAAACAGCTCCTTCCTTATCACAGTTTGCGAGCAGCAGGCGCCCACAGTGTGCCCAGTGAGGAGCCCAGGGTGGTAGCTGTGTTGGAAGGAAAGACCACACAATTTATCCTAATGTCCCAGTCCCAAGGAACTAGCACGTATATCTTCACGTTACGGAAAATAAAAAGCAATATAAATTTCCGGAGTAATAAAAGTGAAATAGTTTATAGTGCTTTATGCCATTGCATGGGATTCTTCCTGCATTGTTCTAAAGAATTTCACTTTGAGGAACATTTGTAGGGCACAGCTGACAGGCACTTAGGGCAAGACACTCAAAAAGTTCCAAAGGTGGGTTCAGCTGGGCGCAGCGGCTCACGCCTGTAATCCCAGCACTTTGGGCGGCTGAGGTGGGTGAATCACCTGAGGTCAGGAGTTCAAGACCAGCGTGGCCAACATGGTGAAACCCTGTCTCTACTAAAATACAAAAAATAAAAAAAAATAGCTGGGTATGGTAGCAGGCGCCTATAATCCCAGCTACTTGGGAGGCTGAGGCAGGAGAATCTCTTGAACCTGGGAGGTGGAGGTTGCAGTGAGCCGAGATGGTACCACTGCACTCCAGCCAAGGTGACAGAGCAAGACTCTCTCAAACAAAACAAAACATACGTATTTAAAAATGTATATTTTAAATGAAATATATAAATAAAAATATAAAAATATATAATTACTTTCTATATACAGGTATTTGTTTATATATTATATAATGCTTATTTATATACATTATATATAGACACTTCTTTGAAAAATTACTCTGATCCTCCAAATATATAGATAAATAGATAGAGAGATGTCAATAACCCCCAAACATGGATGCTAGTAAAATGTAGTTAAATTATATATATATATATATTATTGGTGACGGAAGTTCCTGAATCATCACCCTCCAACAGCTGTCAGTGCTATCAAACAGTATCAAGCCATCAAGTCTCCTCACCCGCATCTTCAGGGCCCGTCTGTAACGCAGCCTCTGCTGAGCACCCAGCAGCCTCCCCTCCTATCTCTCTCCCTGCCACTCATTATGTGCCGCTGTGTTCTCTGGACACCTCAGGCTTCTTCCTGAATTTGCACCTGCCCACAACCTTCTTCCCCAGATCTTCCCATCACTGGGTACTTCTGACCCCTTGGGAGTGAGTGCTACCGTGCATTCGCCTCCTCCAGGAAGTCTTCCTGACCTCCTTTTGAAAGTAACATTTGCCCCTGTTAGTATCACCTCACTCTGTTTCTTTCTTGCACTTAGGATCTTCTGAAATTATCTTCTTCCTGGGTTGAGTTTTATGTTTATTTTCTTTCCATTCTCACAAAATGGAAGATGCAGAAAGACAGGCTCTTTGCAGTTCCGCTCACCGTCATACCCCTGATGCCTGGAGCACAGAGCAGCCTGCAGGAGGGCTGCCTAAATAAGCACTTACACCCGAAAGAGTAAAGAACTGGATTCCTGCAGCCAGTGGGGAGCTGGTGAGTGCTGGACAGCCAACTCTGGAGGCCGGGGTGGCGGGCCCGGTGGTGTTTGCCAGCTTCCATGGTGCAAATGCCTCCCCAACATGGGCAGCTGCAGGAGCTGGCCTGCTCGCTGGGCATGGAGGTGGCAGGAGGTCAGCAGCCCCCGCAACTACTGCAGACACAATGGACATCAATCACCCCCAAACACAGATGCTAGTAAAATGTATTTAAATTACTAGGAAAGCGTATGTTTTGGGTGTTTCCTACCTTTGTTCTTTACATGTTTTTTTTTTTTTTTTTTTTTTTTTGAGACGGAGTTTCGCTCTTGTTGTCCAGGCTGGAGTGCAATGGCGCAATCTCGGCTCACTGCAACCTCTGCCTCCCACGTTCAAGCGATCCTCCTACCTCAGCCTCCTGAGTAGCTGGGATTACAAACATGCGCCACCACACCCAGCTAATTTTTGATTTTTAGTAGAGACGGGGTTTCTCCATTTTGGTCAAGCTGGTCTCGAACTCCCGACCTCAGGTGATCCACCCACCTCAGCCTCCCAAAGTGCTGGGATTACAGGCGTGAGCCACCGCGCCTGGCTTACATCATTTATTTAATTTTGAAAGTGCGTGGAGTGTCCTGTTTACTAAAGGATGTGCTTAAACATCTCACAAACTTCCTGCGAGTTGACGCGTTGGCTCCTGTTCTCCAGCAGAAGCCGGCTCCAGCACACCCATGCTGACAGCACTCTACAGTTTCCATCTGAATTCTGCTGGTGAGCCCTGCCCGGGAAGGATTCAGACTCAGTCCCCCACGACACTGAATCTCAGGCCCTACAGAAAGATGTTCGGTCAGAAATGACCCCAGTCCCTACACAGCAGAGGGTGCAGTGACCTGGGACACACTCCCCCTGCTCTGCGGCAGTGACAGCTACCCGGCATGGGAGACGGGGGTGGGAGAGGGGTGGCCTTGGCTGCAGGGCTAGCCTTGCTCCTTCATGTGTATGGCCCGAATCCTTCCTGCTGCAGCTGGCGGAAGAGTCAGGGATGGAATGCAGGGGCTGCAAGAGGAGGAGGGGAAGGAAGGACCGTCTTGAGGTTTGGGCAGCTCTGCTGAAAACAGGAGTGAAGATTTGGGTGAGCTTGATGTGCAAAGGCCTCTCTGACACGACATCACAAGGAGCATGTGTTGCCACTATCCCAAGCGTTTCCACACACACGGATTCATTTCCTTTTTCCAGCCACCCTGTGGGGTGGGACGCGTGGTGTCATTGTCTGCGTCAGAAGTGGAAAGAGGCTCAGAAGTCAGGCGGCTCGTCTGGGGTCACGTGGGAGGAGGCAATGAGCGAGGACCCTGCGGAAGGCTTTCCCCCTCTTTGCACGTGGGTCTTATTATTATTAATGTTATTTTTAGCTTATGATTTGCTGTATGATTTCTAATTTCATGATTTTTTTTTATTTTGTGGTATGTACCTATGAACACCCACCTAGGACGTGTAGGGAATAGGAGGTAGCGTGTACTATCAGCATTTAAAACACTGGAAATGGGTCTACAAGAAGGTTGGCATATTCTGCAGTCCAGCATCCTGGCGGGATGCTGAGCTCCGGAGCCAGGGACCGTGGCCTCAAACTCAGCCGAGGTGTTGCCTGTGTTCCTAAGCCATCTATTTCGCCATTCCCTTCTTACAATTTCTGGAAACTTCCCCTCTGGCCTCCCAGAATGCACACACAGTAACTCTAAGAATAAAACGAGTACATCCACGTGGCTCAAACAGCTGCTGGGCACTCAGTCAATGCCGAAACCACTTAGTGCTGAGGTTTTAAAGTCTTACTTTCACTAATAAATTTCAGTTGGCAGAGAACAAACAAGATCCCCATTCTCCTGGCATCTGTACGAGCTGGTCACAGAGCATTTTGCTCTGCAACAAAAGACGTTCTTGTTTTGGTCCAGACACACTTGGGACAGGTAATGCTTTGAAAGGTACTTATTTCTTTTTTCAACAAACGTTTATTAAGTGCCTACTGTGTGCCAAGCTGAAGATTCGAGTCCCCACCCTCCAAGTCTGGTTTTGGGGACTTCCTCTTTTCCTTCCTCAACCCCCTCGCCTTCCGCATCCTGCTGCGGTTTCCCTGGTGACAGCCCGAGCCCGTCTCAGTGGTCCCACCAGGTAGGTGCTCCCCAGGGGAGGACAGGGTGGACGGATGGCAGAGGAGGACTGAGAGGCGCAGGCCTGCTGTGCCTCAGCCGGGGACACAGGTGCCTCTTCCGGGCACAATGAAACGCGTCCTGAGCCAAGGTCTGCAGAGGGCTAAGAATTACAGTTGCACACGCCTCTGCAAACGGTTGGCGGTCACAGTGCCCTCTGAGTGGTACTGAAATCAGTATTATCTGCTCTCTCCACCCACCCACTCCATGTATTGCTGGAGTCCTGGCCTTCTGCCAGGAAGGGTTCAAGGTAGGCAGAACGCAATGATCGTCAAACGCAAGCCAGCTCTGTCCTTGTCATGGGCTGAATCGTGTCCTACTCCCTCAAAAGAAATCCGTATGTTGAAGCCCTGACCCTCAGTATCTCAGAATGAGATCGTATTTGGGGCTGGGTTTTTAAAGAGGTGATTACCTTAAAATGAGGACTTATGTGTAGGCCCTCTTTCAACGGGTGTGTGTCCTTATAAGAAGAGGAGATTAGGACACAGACACACAGAGGGACGACCCTGTGCACGACGAGCCAAGGAGGGAGGCCTCAGGGGAAACCAACGCTGCTATACCTTGATCTTGAACTTCCAGCCTCCAGAACTGTGAGAAAACAAATCCATGCTATTGAAGCCTCCCAGCATGTAGTGCTTTGCCATGTCAGCCCCTGGAAAATTCATACAGCCCATGTTCCCGTGGGAGTCTTGTGGGACAGGGATCTTGATTAAAGAAAAAAAAAGGGCTGAGTGCAGTGGCTCATGCCTGTAATCCCAGCACTTTGGGAGGCCGAGGCCGGCAGATCACCTGAGGTCGGTGGATCACCTGAGGTCGGGAGTTTGAGGCCAGCCTGACCAACATGGAGAAACCCCCATCTCTACTAAAAAAATACAAAATGAGCCGGGTGTAGTGGGTGCCTGTAATCCCAGCTACTCGGGAGACTGAGGCAGGAGAATCACTTGAACCCGGGAGGCAGAGGTTGCAGTGAGCCGAGATCGCGCCATTGCATTCCAGCCGGGGCAACAAGAGAGAAACTCCGTCTCAAAAAAAAAAAAAATTCTCTAGTGCAGTCAGTAAACACACACAGCGCCTACCGGGCTCCAATCAATCTCTCCAGCTCCGGCCCCCGACCCTCCCCATTTAACCCTGCTCCCCAGAGGCACCGGCCTTCGCCCAGTCCTTTGGATGTGCCCGCTCATTCCCACCTCTGAACCTTGGCAGTTTGCCATTTCCCTCCCCTGTCTCGCTCTCTCTGGATTTTCCCAGGCCTGGATTCTTCCTGATAGGTCATTCTTGATAGTCAAAGGTTTGCTGAAATGTCACCTTCTTAGAGAAATTCTCCCCACCTCTCCCACAACCACTATCATGTCAGCTTGCTTTCCATGTCAAATGGTGTGTAGTGAGTGACTGCTATTAGCAATGACTCTGATTGATTTTTGTCCTGGTCGGCTTCTCATCTGCTGGAATAGAAGCCCTATGAGGGCAGGACACTTCTCCTGTCTTTACCCACGTACTCCCAGTGCCTAGCAAGGTAAATATCAATGGCACGAATGAATGAATCAATGAAGAGCTTCTCAGAGCACTCTGAGTCTCTGTTGTCACAGGTAGGTCTCTGAATTCTACTAAGCTCATTGCAGGGGAAATTCAGAGCTTTCTTGAATCAGGGACGACTTGGACCACCTCCTTCTCACCCCCCTCTACACACTCACCCGGGCAGGGCAGGTGTGGGCCAGGGTTCCCTCCCTGTGGTCAGGTTGGACTGTACCAGCTCTGGGTGTCCTGAGAATTCCTCCCCACTCTCTTTTGGCCACATTGCAGCAGGAGACCTCTGTTGGGGAAGCAGCAGTGTGGTTTCTGCTCATAGTTCCAGGGTTCAGTGGGTAGGGGTGGGGGTTGATGGGAACATGTCTAGCCTGAATCTTTCCTGCTCCATCCTACAGGAGGGCCTGAGATCTTCAATGCGATGCAAAGGAACAATGCAGAGAGGGAGAGGAGCAGATGGGGCAGGGGAGGGATACAGCCCAGCAGGGTCTTCCAGTTTGTACAGGAAGCTTATAAACTGAGGTGGTAGTTTTGGTTTTTTTTTTGACATGGAGTCTTGCTGTCATCCAGGTTGAAGTGCAGAGGCATGATCTCGGTTCACCACAACCTCCACCTTCTGGGTTCAAGCAATTCTCCTGCCTCAACCTCCCCAGTAGCTGGGATTACAGGCACGCACAACCACACCCGGCTCATTTTTGTATTTTTAGTAGAGATGGGGTTTCACCATGTTGGTCAGGCTGGTCTCGAACTCCTGACCTCAAGTGACCTGCCCGCCTTGGCCTCCCAAAGTGCTAGGATTACAGGCGTGAGCCACTGTGCCCATCCTGATGTAGTATTTTTAGTCCGAGAAAAACACAATTTTCTAGCATAAATTTTCTTTTAATCTTGAACAATTGCTCATAAAGACACATCGTGAGGGCACACTGACCTCCAGATTCATCCAATGTCTCCATGGCTGTTAATCTTGACATTTTCAACTAAAAACAAGCAAACCTGATTTTTGCTAAATGTTTCTAGTTAAAAGATGTCAATTGCTACAATTTAGTTTCCAGATGATCTGTCATTTTGAACAAACTAAACTTTAATATTGCACTACATTCTTAAATGAAACAAAAAAGCTGCACAAATCTTTGCTTGTCACAGCCATCTAACATTTTATGAAACTCATGCCTGTCCTTCATTACTCTGAAGTTAAAGCTTTTGTTCAGCTTGCCTGAGGTTTGAAAAAGAACTGTAGTTGCTTTGCTTACCATACTTCCTACTTTTCATAATATATAATATTAGACTGTGTTTGAACTGATTATGAGAGGTATGTTGTGTTTATCCAAATGTAACGATCATTTCTTGTAGGAATGGACAAGATGCCTATTGCAGAATGCATAAGGTTTTTACCATAGTCTAAAATCATAGAAGTAAAAATATATTGATTACAAATTTTCAGATTTTTTCCAGGTTACTCGGATTTGATTCATGGCAAATATTCTTTATTTTTGTTTTTTTAAACAGGCTCATTCCCAAGTATATAAATCGTCAATGGTGGGAAAATGTAAAGAAATTTCTTTTATGTAAAAAAAAATACCACGATAAAAAGAAAATCAGCACTCTGTGTTCAAAAATTATGAATTTATTACAGAATTATCTCTCTAATTATCATAATTAGATAATTATGATATTTAAAACAATTTGTTTTAAAAGTTTTGTGTTTTTAAAATGTTATTACTCTGTGCAAGGAAATTGATATATTTATACCTTGTCTTGTAAAATTTTTATTCTTAAATTGTATTCCTATACTCTGAAGACATTTAAAATAAGTTTTTGTGACTGTGTAGGTAGACTCTTCAGAAGTTAATTCAAGAATTTGTTGTTGCTTTTGACAAATACTTATGTAAATATTGGTACTGTAAAAATGTTGCATACTTTAAGCATCAAGTCTATGCGTCCATCTTAGCAATGGGCAGTAAATTATGCAATCTCAAAAAAAGTATTTGTTGTTTATCTGAAATTCAAATTTAACTGGGCACAGCCAGACCTGGTGGCTCATGCCTGTAACCCCAGCACTTTGGGAGGCCGAGGAGGGTGGATCGCCTAAGGTCAGGAGTTCAAGTCCAGCCTGGCCAACGTGGTGAAACCCCATCTCTACTAAAAATACAAAAATTAGCTGAGCATGGTGGCGGGCACCTGTAGTCCCAGTTACTCGGGAGGCTGAGGTAGGAGAATCACTTGAACCCGGAGGGCAGAGGTTGCAGTGAACTGAGATTGCACCACTGCATTTTATTTACTAAATCTGGTGACTTTAAAGAGTGGCAAGAACAGTATTAATAATAGTGGCAAATGTTTCTTAACTGCTTACTGAGTACAAGGACAGCTAATGCTCTGAGACATACTTATAATATAATTTTTTAAATTATAATTTAAAATTATTCTTTTCTTTTTTGAGAGAGAGTCCCCTCTGTCACCCAGGCAGGAGTGCAGTGGCGCGATCTCAGTTCACCGCCACCTCTGCCTCTCGGGTTTAAGCGATTCTCCTGCCTCAGCCTCCCGAGTAGCTGGGATTACAGGTGCATACCACCACGCCTGGCTAATTTTTGTATTTTTAGTAGAGACTGGGTTGTGCCATGTTGGCCAGGCTGGTCTCGATCTCCTGACCTCAGGTGATCCTCCCTCCTTAGCCTCCCAAAGTGCTGGATTATAGGCGTGAGCCACCGTACCCCGCCTGATGTTCCAGGGTTCAGTGGGTGAGGGTGGGGGATGATGGGGACATGTCTAGCCTGACTCCTGCTCCATCCTACAGGAGGGCCCGAGATCTTCAATGCGATGCAAAGGGATGGGAGCGGTTGGGGCAAGGGAGGGCTTCAGCCCATCAGGGTCTTCCAGCCTGTATAGGAAGCTTATAAATTGAGGATGTAGTATTTTTAGTCCGAGAAAAACACAATTTTCTAGCATAAATTTTAATTTTGAACAATTGCTCATAAAGACACATCCCGAGGGCACACTGACCTCCAGATTCATCCAATGTCTCCATGGCTGTTAATCTTGACATTTTCAACTAAAAACAAGCAAACCTGATTTTTGCTGAGTGTTTCCAGCTAAAAGATGTCAATTGCTACAGTTTCCAGATGATCTGTCATTTTAAACAAACTTTAAACTTTAATATTGCACTACATTCTTAAATGAAACAAAATGAAACTGCACAAATCTTTGCTTGTCACAGCCATCTAACATTTTATGAAACTCATGCCTGTCCTTCATTACTCTGAGGTAAAAAGCTTTTGTTCAGCTTGCCTGAGGTTTGAAAAAGAACTGTGCTAGCTTTGATTACCATACTTCCTACTTTTCATAATATATAATATTAGACTGTGTTTGAACTGATTATGAGAGGTATTTTGTGTTTATCCAAATGTAACGATCATTTCTTGTAGGGATGGACAAGATGCCTATTGCAGAATGCATAAGGTTTTTACCATAGTCTAAAATCATACAAGTAAAAATATATTGATTACAAGTTTTCAGATTTTTTTCCAGGTTACTCGGATTTGATTCGTGGCAAATATTCTTTATTTTTGTTTTTTTAAACAGGCTCATTCCCAGGTATATAAATTGTCAATGGTGGGAAAATATAAAGAAATTTCTTTTATGTAAAAAAAAAAAACCATGATAAAAAGAAAATCAGCACTCTGTGTTCAAAAATTATTTATGATTTAATTTATTACAGATTTATCTCTCTAATTATCATAATTGGGTTGCCACTTAAGACAATCTTTGTTTTAAAAATGTTGTGTATTGTTAAAATGTTATTACTCTGTGCAAGGAAATTGTTTGATATATTTATACCTTCTCTTATGGTAAAATTATTCTTAAATTGTTGTATTCCTATACTCTGAAGACATTTAAAATAAGTTTTCATGCCTGTGTAAGTAGACTCTTCAGAAATTAATTCGAGAATTTGTTGTTTCTTTTGACAAAATACTTATGTAAATATTGGTAGTATAAAAATTTTGCATACCTTTAAGCATCAAGTCTGTGCATCCATGTTGGCAGTGGGCAGTAAACTATGCAATCTCACAAAAAGTATTTGTTGTTTATCTGAAATTCGAATTTTACTGGGCAGCCTGCATTTTTATTTGCTCAATCTGGTGACTTTAAAAAGTGGCAAGAACAGTATTAATAATAGTGGCAAGTGTTTCTTAAATGCTCACTAAGTACCAGGCCAGCTGATGTTCTGTGACATGCTTGTAATACAATTTTTAAGTTATAATTTAAATTTCTTCCTTTCTTTTTCTTTTTTTTTTTTTGAGACAGTCTCACTCTGTCACCCAGGCTGGAGTGCAGTGGTGCAATCTTGGTTCACTGCAACCTCTGCCTTCCGGGTTCAAGTGATTATCCTGCCTCAGCCTCCCGAGTAGCTGGGATTACAGGCACCCGCCACCATGCCCAGTTAATTTTTGTATTTTTAGTAGAGATGGGATTTCACCATGCTGGCCAGATTGGTCTCGATTTCCCGACCTCAGGTGATCCACCTGCCTCGGCCTCCCAAAGTGTGAGATGACAGGTATGAGCCACGGTGCTGGGCCCCTAATTTAAATTTTTAAGTTTTAAAATTTTTCTAAAAGAGGTAGGAGGCCAGACATTGTAAACATGATGATCCACATTTTTCAGAAGTGAAATGCATTCCCTTGTGCATTTGCTCATTCGGCAGTTATCTATGAGTTCCTTCTAAACCACAGGCCCTGCAGTGAGTCCCGGATCTGTGAGTTGCTGCTAAACCACAGGCCCTGCAGTGAGTCCGGGATCTGTGAGTTCCTGCTAAACCACAGGCCCTGCAGTGAGTCCGGGATCTGTGAGTTGCTGCTAAACCGCAGGCCCTGCAGTGAGTCCGGGATGGATTTTCCAAACAAAGACATCACCAACACCACAGAATAAGGTTCTAGACAAGGAACAAAGAAAGAAGCAGCAGGTGCTCGAGGAAGAGAATAATGGATCTCCTTTATTCTAAGACATACTTTTTAGATTTAAAAATGTTTGCCATAATTTAGTAAACAGCATTTTTCTTTTATCATGGTGCCTCAAATAATATGCATCTTAAAAATCTATGGCCTCGGCCTCGCGCAGTGGCTCACGCTTGTAATCCCAGCACTTTGGGAGGCCGAGACAGGCAGATCACAAGGTCAGGAGATCGAGACCTACCTATCTCTACTAAAAATACAAAAAAAAAAAAAATTAGCCGGGTGTGGTGGCAGGCGCCTGTAGTCCCAGCTACTCGGGAGGCTGAGGCAGGAGAATGGCATGAACCTGGGAGGTGGAGCTTGCAGTGAGCCAAGATCACGCCACTGCACTCCAGCCTGAGCGACAGAGCAAGACTCCATCTCAAAAAAAAAAAAAAAAAATTCCATGGCCTCAACAACAAAAAAGGGAAAAACAAATGAATGAGATATTTAATATAGACATTTGAGTAATACCAATTGATTATTACTATTAGGGAAAAATATTCCACAGCATTTTAGATTAGATTTTTTAAATGTTTAAATTGACACGTAATAATTGTATGTATTTATTGGGTACAATGTGATATTTTGATATATGTATACATTGTGGAATGATTAAATCAAGCTAATTAACATATCCATCACTTCACCTACTTACCATTTTTTGCGAAAACATTTAAAATCTACTATTCTAGTTTTGAAATACACGATATGTCATTATTCACTACAGCTACTATGCTGTATGATAGATCACTAAAACTTACTTCTCCTGTCTAAGTGAAACTTTGTACCCTTTGATCAACCTTTTTTTTTTCTTTTTCTTTTTCTTTTTTTTTTTCTAATTGAGATGGAGTCTTGCTCTGTCACCCAGGCTGGAGTGCAGTGGCACGATCTTGGCTCACTACAGCCTCCGCCTCCTGGGTTCAAGCAATTCTCATACCTCATCCTCCCGAGTAGCTGGGATTACAGGTGTCCGCCATGACACCTGGCTAATTTTTGTATTTTTAGTAGAGATGGGGTTTCACTATATTGGCCAGGCTAGTCTTGAACTCATGAACTCAGGTGATCCACCCACCTCAGCCTCCCAAAGTACTGGGATTACAGGCGTGAGCCACCGCACCCGGCCTGTATTGAATATTTTAAAATTGCTAAGAGTAGATTTTAAATGTTCTCATCACAAAAATGGTAAGTAGGTGAGATGATGGATAATTAGCTTGATATAACCATTCTACAATGTATACCTAGATCAGAACATCATATTGTACCACACACACACACACACCCACACCCACACACCCACACCCACACACCCACACACCCACACCCACACACACACACACCCACACACACACACACACACACACACACACGTTTCATTCTGTTACCAGTCAGGTCCAGGTCCGCTCTGTGCAAACACAGTAAATCAATCACTGACACAGGCTTTGCAAAAGAGAAAAGATTTATTTGCAAGAGCACCAAGGAAAGAGGTGGGAGAACATCTCTCAGATCTGCATCCCTGAAGGTGAGGCTTCAGGAGATGTACGGGTTGGGGGAGTGGAGTGGCCTGAGGCGTGCGGAAAGATGATTGACAGTGGAGAAAATGAAGTGACTGGTGCGTACTGCACAAGCATCGTTGGGCTTCGTGGCATTTTATAGGACACGTGTACTGGAAATGGCGGTGCTGGCATGATCTGAGGGTGGAGTTTTTGGCCTCTTAGGTCAAAAGGCCATCTCTCCAGCAGTGTATTCACACTCCCTTTCCCCACATCATGGAAAACCAAAAAGTACACGTTGTCTCTTGTAAGTGGGAGCTAAGCTAGGAGTCTGCAAAGGCATACAGAGTGATGGAATGGGCTTTAGAGACTCAGGAGGCCGGGCGCAGTGGCTCATGCCTGTAACCCCAGTACTTTGGGAGGCCGAGGTGGGCGGATCACCTGAGGTCAGGAGTTCGAGACTAGCCTGGCCAACATGATGAAACCCCGTCTCTACTAAAAAATAAAAATACAAAATGAGCCGAGCGTGTGGTGTGTGCCTGTAATCCCGGCTACTATGGAGGCTGAGGCAGGAGAATCGCTTGAACCTGGGAGGCAGAAGTTGCAGTGAGCCGAGATTGCGCCACTGCAGTCCAGCCTGGGCCACAGAGTGAGACTCTGTCTCAATAAAAAAAGAAAGAAAAGAAAAGAAAAGAAAAGAAGGAAGAAAGAAAGAAAGAAAGAAAGAAAGAAAGAAAGAGAAAGAAAGAAAGAAAGACAGACTCAGGAGGAAGAGGGTGGGAGTGGGGCTAGGGATAAAAAATGACACATTAGGTACAATGTACACGACTGGGTGACAGGTGCACTAAAATCTCAGAATTCACCACTATATAATTGATGCATGTAACAAAAAACCACTTGTACCTCAAAAGCTATTGAGATAAAAATTAAAACAACAACAACAACAAAAAAAGCCCGGCCATCTCTTAGGCATTTGCAGGGGCCCAGTTGGAGGGCTGGTGGTCTCAACCGGTTTGAACTTGATGGGAGATTTCCCAGGTTCCTAAACAACAGAAGCAACCATTACCATGGTGACCAATGAATGTTATCTATCCAATAGCCAGTGAAGGTTAAATCTGAGCAGTTAGCGGTGCGGCCTTCAGCTACTATGGCCTTCAGCTTTGTGGAAAGAGGAACAAAAAATAACAGAAAACAAATGCCTGAAAGCAAGCTGGGCTGGCAGACCTGGTCAAATTAACCCTTCAGTTTCAATTTGTCAATTAAAAATAAAATTTTAGGCTGGGTGCAGTGGCTCACGCCTATAATCCCAGCACTTTTGGAAGCCGAGACGGGCGGATCACCTGAGGTCAGGAGTTCGAGACCAGCCTGACCAACATGATGAAACCCCATCTCTACTACAAATACAAAAATTAGCCAAGCATGGTGGGGCACGCCTGTAATCCCAGTTACTCTGGAGGCTGTGGCAGGAGAATCGCTTGAACCTGGGAGGCAGAGGCTGCAGTGAGCCGAGATTGTGCCATTGCACTCTAACCTGGGACACAAGAGCAAAACTCTATCTCAAAAAAAAATTAAAATTAAATAAAAATTTAAATTGCAAAAAGCAGCCAGCCCTCAGCTCGCACCCTGGCTTAAGGCAACAGTCACCATCTGCTATTCTTTCTCTGTTTCTTGGTCGTGGCTGGGCTCAGCTACCTGTGTTCTCACTCGTGCCCTCTCCAGTGGCTGCAGTCAGTGATGACGCTCAGGGCTGAGTCCTTTTGAAGGCATCTGCACCCACGTGTCATGCCCGACCTGGGAGGAGGTGGGCACTGGGCACTGGGATGGCCGGACACCTGGCATCTCTACGTCTGGGTGGTCCTCCCAAACAGCCTTTCCTGCGTGGCCACTTCTGTCCAGCTGGACGTCCTACCCCAGCTGCAAAGGAACATTCCCAGGACAGTCTGGACATGGTTTTACCCCATTTCTGACCCAGTCTTGGAAACCACGCAGCATTGCTTACACCGCCGTGGGCTTCGTGTTACAGCTGGAACAAATCGCCACAGACTCGGACATTAAAAACAATACTCCTTCACTATCCTGCAGTCCTGGAGGTCAGAAATCCCGCCTGGGTCTCACTGGGCTAAAATCAAGGTGTCCAGAGAGCTGCGTTCCTTCTGGAGGCTCCGGCGTGGGGGGAGAATCCTCCTCCTTTCCTTTTCCAGCTTGCGGGGACTGCCCCACTCACATTCCCTGGCTCAAGGCTCCTACCTCCCTCTTCAAGGCCAGAGTGGTTGGCTGAGTCCTTCTCACGTCCATCCCTCTGGCTTCTTTAACGCCTTTTAAACAAACTTTTGTGATGACAATGGTTCCACCTGGATAATCCAGGATTATCTCCCGATGTTAAGGTCTATTGATTAGCAAACTTACTCCCACCTGTATCCTTAATTCCCTTTGCCACCTAGTGTAACCTGTTCTCTGACCACTCTGTCCCCTGGAAGAATCCTACACTCCTTCTCCTGGACACCCACCCACACGCGTTTTCCACATCTCTCAGAACAAAGCATCACAGACCAGACACCTTAAAACAATGGACATTTGTTCTCTCACAGTCCTGGAAGCTCAAACTGTGGAACCAAGGCGTTGCGAGTCTATGCTCCGTGCGAGGGCTTGAAGGGAGAATCCTTTCTGGCATCTTCTAGCACCTGGCAGTTCCCAGTGCCCCTTGGCATGTGGCCACGTCACTCCAATCTCTGCTTCCATCTAACGTGGTCTTCCTTCTGTGTCTGAGTCCTCTCCTCTTCTTATGAGGATATCAGTCATGTCTGGTTAAAGCCCACCCAATTGACTTGATGTTAATGTGGCTACCTCCCAGAAAGACCTTCTTTTCCTTTTCTTTTCTTTTTTTTTTGAGACGGAGTCTTGCTCTGTCGCCCAGGCTGGAGTGCAGTGGCGCGATCTCGGCTCACTGTAAGCTCTGCCTCCCGGGTTCACGCTGTTCTCCTGCCTCAGCCTCCTGAGTAGCTGGGACTACAGGCGCCCGCCACCATGCCTGTTAATTTTTTTTTTTTGTATTTTTAGTAGAGACGGGGTTTCACCATGTTAGCCAGGATGGTCTCGATCTCCTGACCTCGTGATCCGCCTGCCTCGGCCTCCCAAAGTGCTGGGATTACAGGCATGAGCCACCGCGCCCACCCAAGACCTTATTTTCAATGGAGGTCACATTCACAGGTACCAGGGGATAGGATGCCAACCTCTCTTTGGGGGATCCACTGTAACCCATAATACCACCCATCGACTCTATCTCTTCTACGTCCACCCTCTCCCCATGAACCTCTCATTTATTCCACTTCCTACGTCCACCCTCTCCCCATGAACCTCTCAATTATCCCACTTCCTACGTCCACCCTCTCCCCATGAACCTCTCAATTATTCCACTTTTATGTCCATCCTCTCCCCATGAACCTCTCAATTATTCCACTTTTATGTCCACCCTCTCCCCATGAACCTCTCAATTATTCCACTTCCTATGTCCATCCTCTCTTCATGAACCTCTCAATTATTACACTTCTCTCCAGTCCCGCCGTCACCACCCATTGCCTTTTCATAGCCAATTACAGTGGCCACACCTTGGGGTCCTGTTCCCACTTCATACCTCCAATCCCTCTGCCAAAGGCCCTGTGTGCCAAAGCCTGGGTGGGGAATTAGGACACTGCTGGGTAAGCCTGGTCACCACACATTTCCTGTGTCTCACCTGGGTTCTCTCTCCTTCCTTCTTTCTTTCCTTCCTTCCTTCCTTCCTTCCTTTTTCTTTTCTTTCTTTTCCTTCCTTCCTTCTTTCCTTTCTTCCTTCCTTCTTTTCTCTTTTTTTCTCTCTCTTCTTTCCTTTCCTTTCCTTTCCTTTCTTTCTTTCTTTCCTTCCTTTCTTTCTTCTTTTTTTGAGATGGAGTCTTGCTCCGTCACGCAGCTGGAGTGCAGTGGTGAGATCTCGGCTCACTGCAAGCTCCGCCTCCCAGTTCAAGTGATTCTCCTGCCTCAGCCTCCCAAGTAGCTGGGACTAGAGGCACCTGCCACCACGCCTGTTTAATTTTTGTATTTTTAGTAGAGATGGGGTTTCACCATGTTGGCCAGGCTGGTCTTGAACTCCTGACCTCAGGTGATCCGCCCACTTCGGCATCCCAAAATGCTGGGATTACAGGCGTGAGCCACTGTGCCCAGCCTGGGTTCTACCTTTTCTGAGACTCAACTTTCATGTCCACACTCTTCCCATCCTTCTGTCTGGGCAGACGGCACTGGAGGCTGGGGCAAGGGTGTCCAGCTCCTTCATCAGGACGACAAAATAAAAACAAATGAATGTGTATAATCGTGGTGTCCTTAGGGCCTTTCTGAGCCTCGCATGGAGCTTTCATGGAGCGTTTACTATTATACGTGCTGCAAACACTGTGTTCACAGTGATGAACACTGGCGTACACTCTACCTCCTCATTGTGGGTTGGATTTCATATCCCACAAAAACATATGTTGAAGTCCTGACCACTAGTACCTTAGAATGTGAAAACAGGGTCACTGCTGATACAATTAGTTACAATGAGGCCCTCCTGTAGTAGGCTGGGCCCCTGATACCACAGGACAGATGCCTTTAGGAGAAGACAGCCAGGTGAACTCAGGCACACCGTAAAGATGGGGGATTGGGATGATGTATCTACAAGCCAGCAAACCACCAGAAGCTAGGGAAAAAGCAAGAAATGAAAAAGAGTCTCCCTCAACGTCCTCAGGAGGAACCAGCCCTGCCAACAACTGATTTCAGACGTCTGGCCTCCAGAACGATGAGAGAACACACTTCTGTTGCTTTAAACCATCCAGTCTGTAGTACTTCATCACAGCAGTGCTAGGAAACAAACACACTCCTGTAACCCCTCGCAATGAATACACTTCTGCACACTTTGCAACAAATACACTTCTGTAATACACTTTTGCAAACCTTGCAACAAATATATTCCTGTAAACTTTGTAAGAAATACACTTCTGTACAGAAGTGGTATCGCTGGCCAGGGGTGGTAGCTCATGCCTGTAATCCCAGCACTTTGGGAGGCCAAGGTTGGCGAATTGCTTGAGCCTGGGAGTTTGAGACCAACGTAGGCAACAATGGTGAAACTCTGAGTCAAAAAAAAAAAAAAAAAAGATTAGCCTGGCGTGGTGTGGTGTGGTGGTGCACACCTGTAGTCCCAGCTACTCAGGAGGATGAGCCAGGAGGATTACTTGAGCCCAGGAAGCGGAGGTTGCAGTGAGCAGAGATCACGCCACTGCACCTCAGCCTGAGCGACAGAGCAAGACCTTGTCTAAAAAAGGAAAAAAAAAGTGGTGTAGCTGCTGCTTCCTATTTTATAGAGGATGAAATGAGAGAGCAAGCAGCAGGCAGAAGCAGACTGAGGCATCCGAGGGCGGTCAGGCAAGGCTCACCCTGCAGCACAGACTGTCACCGCTCCTCTCTCCCATCCAGAATCCACACAAGCTCTCCCTGTGACCTCCAGTTCTCATCCTCTGCCTCGGATGTCACCATCCTGGATATGACTCCGGGAGTTGCCTTTCTCAAGCTGTCTGACCTTGGACCTCCTGACCAAGCCTCAGTTTCCTCATCTGTTAAATGGAGATACTTATAGCCTATGCCATAGGGTTGGTGGAATGACTAATTGAGAAAATCCATAAAAGCTCTTAGTCTGTTTGGGCTGCTGCCGTAACAAAATGCCACATACTGGATGGCTTCTCAACAGCAGAAGTTTACTCCTCACAGTTTGGGAGGCTGGAATTCTGAGCTCAGGGTGCCAGCATGGTCTGGCTCTGGTGAGACCTCTTCCTGGTTTGCAGGTCATCATCATCCTCTTACTGCGTCCTCATGTGGTAGAGAAATGGATTTTCTATCTAGGCTGTCTTTATAAGGGCACCAATCCATTTTTCTCTCTCCTTATTTATTTATTATTTTATTATATATTTTTTGAGACAGAGTCTCCCTCTGTCACCCAGGCTGGAGTGCAGTGGCGCCATCTTGGCTCACTGCAAGCTCCGCCTCCCGGGTTCACGCCATTCTCCTGCCTCAGCCTCCCAAGTAGCTGGGACTACAGGTGTCCGCCACCAAGCCCTGCTAATTTTTTATATTTTTAGTAGAGAAGGAGTTTCACTATGTTGGCCAGGCTGGTCTCGATCTCCTGACCTTGGGTGATCCACCCACCTCGGTCTCCCAAAGTGCTGGGGTTACAGGTGTGAGCCACCACACCCAGCCTGTTTTTATTTTTTGTTTGTATATGTGGTGATAGAACAGTTCTGTATTCAGATATGATGATAGTCACATGAATGAGATAAACTTTCATGATACATCAAGGAAAAAAACTGGTGAAATCAGAAAAACAAGTATGTGCAGGTCTATTACATGCATATATTGCATGATGCTGAGGTTTGGGGTATGACTGAACCTGTCACTCAGGCACTGAGTGTAGTACCTAATAGATAGTTTTTCAGTCCTTACCCCCTCCCTCCTCCCTCTAGTAGTCCACAGTGTCTATTTTTCTAATCTTTATGTCCATGAGTACCCAATGTTTAGTTCCCACTTATAAGTGAGAACATGTGGTGTTTGCTTTTCTGTTCCTCTGTTAGTTTGCTTGGGATAATGGCCTCCAGCACCATCCATGTTGCTGCAAAAGGCCATGATTTCATTCTTTTTTATGGCTGTATAGTATTCCATGGTTCACAGGTGCCATATCTTTTTTGTCCAGTCCACCACTGATGGGCCCCTAGGTTGACTCTACATCTTTGCTATTGTGAACAGTGCTGTGATGGACATACACACACATGTGTCTTTGTGATAGGACAATTCGTATTCCTTTGGATATATGCCCAATAATGGGATTGCTGGGTGGAATGGTAGTTCTGTTTTAAGTTCTTGTGCAAAGAATTCCTTGCCATGGAATTCCTTGCACCTGCTTTGCCTGTTCCTGCCTCCGGGCCTTTGCACTCCCATCTGCCCCCATCCTCCTACCCCAGAGAGTCCTGAGAATGTGACTCTCTCCTTCACTCAACTTTCTGCTCAGGCATCACGACTTCCTTAGCATGCATCTAAAGCAGTCCTTCCTGCATCTAAAGCAGTCCTGCCATGTTAATATCTTCGGATTCCCTGCTGTATTTTTCTTCATAGGCCTAATGGACTTTCTGATGGTATAATACATGAAATATATGAGTTCATTTTCTGTCTCTTTTGCTGCAAGGCAGCCCTTGCAAGGCCTGTCTTATTCCTTGCTGTTTCCCCAATGTCTAGCATGATACCTGCCTCCTAGAAGAAAATCAACATCTTTTAAAAATAAATGATCTAACTTTTGGAATGAATGGATCCACCTCCCACACAAACAGGGCACAGGAAGGCAGGCTCGGCCCCATTTGCCGGACATTTATTTTCTGCCCATGGACAAGGGCTTGACCTGCAGAAAGTGTCAGTCAATGTTTATCAAATAACTTGAATTCTGGGGATATATAATGCTGTTATTACCAGAAGATGCCGGAGATACGTGATTTCTAACTGACTCTGTAGAGACCCTCACATGCATGGGTTTTTTTTTTTTTTTGTATGTATGTGAGATCTTTTTAAAAAATTATTTTTAATAGGTAAATACTTATTGTACATATTTATGGAGTACGATGTGATGTTTTAATATATGTGTGCATTGTGGAATGATGAACTCAAGCTAATTAACACAGCCATCACCTCACACAATGTATTGTGTGTTTTCAAATTGCTAAGAGAACACATTTTATTTTTTATTTATTTTATTTTATATATTTTATTTATTACTTATTTGTTTTTTGAGTCAGGGTCTCACTCTGTTGCCCAGGCTGGAGTGCAGTGGGGCGATCTTTTCTCACCGCAACCTCCGCTTCCCAGTTCAAGCAATTCTCCTGCCTCAGCCTCCCTTGTAGCTGAGATTACAGGTGCCCACAACCGCCCCCAGCTAGTTTTTGTATTTTTAGTACAGATGGGGTTTCACCATGTTGGCCAGGCTGTTCTCAAACTCCTGACCTCAGGTGACCCACCTGCCTCGGCCTCCCAAAGTGCTGGGATTATAAGCGTGAGCCACCTCGCCCGGTTCAGAGAATACATTTTATATATTCTTTCCACAGGCACATTTCTCTTCTTCTGCAAACCCCTATTCAAAGGCACGCAAAGGCTGTGCATGAATGATAGATGGGGGGGTTGCAGACTTGAGCCCCTTGGGTCTCTCTCCCTCCCTCCTTCCCCTCCCCTCCCGTGCCCACCACCATCTTTCAGGGAGATTAATCAACCTATGTGACCTGCTCCCTCTCCTGACCGTTTATCTGCCCTTAGCAACAGAGGGAGGCTCAGACTATCACCATGGAAACTGCAGCTGGAGGGCGGAAAGGTGGGGGGAGCTGAGGAAGGGGCTGGGAGGGCCCCGGAAACCGGAATTTTCCAGTCTTTGGAGTTGGTTCTTAACCACGACCTCTCACACAGACGACCTGTATGAAGCGTTTATTGAAAGAATAAAGGACTGAGCCCCAAGGAGTGGGAGTCCCCCACTCACTTTTCTCTCTGATGATTGATTAAGCCCCTTGGCTGGGCAGATCTCAGCACAGTGAACACTGGGACCAGCGACAGCTGCCTTCACCGCGTCTTCTCTTATTTTCATCTTAATGAAGTTCAAAATCATTAACAAGTATTGAGCATGTATCCCAAGCTAAGGGTTTGCTACGGTCGGAATGTGCCCCCAAAATTCATGCATCAAAGCCTTAACCCCAAGTGCGATGGTGTTTAGAAGTGGAGTCTTTGGAGGCGATTAGATCATGAGGGTGCGGTCCTCAGAAACTGAATTAGTAGGCTGGGCATGGTGGCTCATGCCTGTAATCCCAGGTAGGCTGGGCACGGTGGCTCACACCTGTGAACCCAGCACTTAGGGAGGCGAAGGTGGGAAGATTGCTTGAGGCCAGGAATTTGAGAACAGTCTGAGCAACATAGCAAGACTCCATCTCAAAAAAACTTTAAAAATTAGCCAGGAGTGGTGGCGTGTGCCTGTAGTCCCAGCTACTCAGGAGGCTGAGGCATAAGGATCACTTGAGCCCAGGAGGCTGAGGCTGCAGTGAGCTCTGATCATGCCACTGCACTCCAACCTGGGTGACAGAGCAAGACCCTATCTCAAAAATAAAAAATAAAATAAAATTGGCCAGGCTTGGTGGCTCACGCCTCAGAGAGATGGAAACACCTGCCCAAGAACAAACAGTTTTATTTATTCGCAAAAATAAATGAGAAACGAGTGGATTCTAAGCTAAAAATTTTAAGTGTGCATTCAGTCTAATACAAGATTCCAGAATATTCCATCCTCTGAGATTCTCTCTACTGATTTTCAGCCACCTCCACTTCCTCATCCTGGCTGCAGTTTCCATGGTAACAGATGGAGTTTGCCCGGGTTGCTAAGAAACAAGAACCCCAAGGAAGGACCAAGATGGGGCCACTGTCATTAACCCAGCCTGGGATGGGAGGCGATGAAAGGACCAGGGGAGGCTCTCCAGCCTGCAGGCCCTCGCCCCTACTTCATTTATGTTCAAATACAAAGGAGCATTGCAGAATGGGAGCGGGGTCGGGGAAGCGGCCCCACTGGCCCTGTGGATGTCTCCGGGACCCACTACTCTACTGCAGGCTTCTGTGGTCTAAACATTACTTGTTCCCTCATTCACTCATTGAGTCAGTCAACAGACACCAGTTGTGCGCTTAGAACCACCATGCTGTTCTAAGCATGCAGGATAAAAGGGAAGTTAAAAGGGGCACCATCTCTGCTCTAGGACTTAGGCAATCAGGAGAGTCATTCATTCCTTCCAAATATTCATTCACTCCTTTAACAAGTATTTAGCATGCCCACTCTGTGCTAGGCATCCTGCTACACACAGGATTCTGGTGAGCCCATGCCCTCCGGAAAGCTTTATTCTAGTGACAGAAACAGGAAAAAAAATGTCAGAGGTGAGAAAAGTTAAGTCCCAAATTAACGTGGAGGATTGGGGTAGGGAGCTATTTTCACGCAAGTGGTGAGAGAGGGTTTCATAGACTTGAAATGCGAGAACCAGCTGCACCCAAGGTGGTGTTTGCTGAGCCAGGCACAGTGATGGCCGTTCCCAACTGTGGCCACCATGCCTCAAACTGTGAGAACAAGATCAGATGCTCTTAAAATTAGCAGAGAGCTTGTTAAAGAATGTTCCAGAGACACTATCTGCCAAAAAGACTGTGAACATTTGACGCCTTTTAATATATTGGAAATGGGTGTCTCAACATCATTGGCTATGCTCAGCTGCTTCCAAGAAAACCATTAAGTCTCTTTGATTGATGGTTCAGTTCATAGCTCTTGGGCTTAGTTGGGCATTTTACTCATGAATCAGGAGGGCACTTGGCGGGGGGGGTGCTATGCTCACATTGTGACTCTTGTTTTCAGAGTGCACCAGCTTCAGTTACAGTATTCCTCCTCCCTGTGCTTTCCTTCTTGTTGTCACAAAAGCTTTGAGCATCTCCCACCATCTGGATCAATCTTAAGTCATTCTACTTCTCTTCGTCCATGGTCTACTCTAGACCCGATAGCTGCCATCCTTCCCTGGAGAAGGACATTGGCCAGAAATTAGGCTCCTGTGTCAGTCAGGAACCTTGAGGACCCTATGCCAAGTGACATAAACCAGACACACAAAAAAATCAAATATCGTATGACTCTGCTGATACGAGGTACCTGGAGTTGCTGAATTCATAGAGAGAAAGTAGAAAGGTGGTTGCCAAGACCTGGGGGAGGGGGAAAGGGGAATGAGTGTTTAACAGAGACAGAGTTTCCATTTGGGAAGATGAAAAAGTTCTGGAGATGGATGGTGGTGATGGTTGCACAGCGATGTGACTGTACCTAATGCCACTGAATTGTACCCTAAAAAATGGTCAAAATTGTGGATATTATGTATATTTTATTGCAATAAGAAAAGAATCAGATGGCATATTTCAAACTCAGCTGGAGGAGATTTTATTTTCAAAGGGACTATTTATAAAGGTGTGGGTGGACTGTGAGGGAACCCCCAGGGGTGTAGCAGCAGAGGAGCCCCCACCCCAGGCCCAAAGGGTGGAGGGAAGGTGGCAGCTCCTGGACAGAGACAGGACGTGGGACAGCTACCTGGAAACCAGGAAGAGAACAGACACAGCTGCCAAGGCGAAGGGAGGGACCCCCACGTGAGCAGGCATTTGCTTCTCATGCTCTTCTCTCCTTCTGATCTCCTGATGGGCCCCGACTCCATTGGCTGAACCCAGCTGGAGGCCAGTCGCCCACAGATGGGGTCACTATGGATTAGCGTGCTGGGCTCAGAACAGCGTGGAGAAGGGCAAAGAATGGGTCTAGAGAAACAAAAAAAGATATACAACACTGCTCCCTTCTCCAATATGACAGCCTTCCATTCATTCCGCAGGAAAAATCCAAATGCTACTTAGAAAAGGAAACTTCCCTCATGGCACCACCTCCCACACCTTGAAAATCACCCTCTGCCTCCCCATTGTCCTGAAGAAGAAGTGCAGGCTCATTAAAAGACCAACACTGATGGAGGCTTTTTTTAAAAAAACAGCCTCTTTGAGTTTTGAATTGCAGTTGACTGTCACAGGTAGTGACTGTCCAGGGCCAGTGTCACAGGCGGTAAAGGAATTTACCAAGACAGCTACAGGTAAAGAAAGACAGATGTATTAGAGAAAGAATGAAAATGCATTGCAAGACTGCAATGGGCAGCACAGCAGAGAAGGAAGGGGCTATCTGCAAAGAGGCGGGGGCTGGAGGGGGAAGGGGCTATCTGCAAAGAGGCAGGGGCTGGAGGGGGAAGGGGCTATCTGCAAAGAGGCAGAGGCTGGAGGGAAAGAGGCAGAGGCTGGAGGGGGAAGGGGCTATCTGCAAAGAGGCAGGGGCTGGAGGGAAGTTTTACAGGGTTGTGCTCCTGGGACTACCTGCAGAATATGAGGTCAGGCTGGAGAATGAGGCCATGCTGGAGGGGGCTACGAGGGGAGAGAGGTCATTGTGCCCATGGCTTGTTTGTGATTAGCCATCTCTCAGAACAATTGTTGGTTGTTCTTCCCCACTTTGGGCCCTCCCCCACCTACGGCCCCTTCCTTACTTATCAGGACTCCAAGTTGACTGTTGAACAAAACTGGTTTAAAATGTGTAGGTCACTTATATGCAGATTTTCTTTGCCTCTGCCACCTCTGAGACAGCAAAATCAACCCCTCCCCTTCTTGCTTCTCCGAAACCTACTTAACAAAAGACGAGAAGAATGAAGAGGTTTAAGATGATCCACTTCCACATCATGAATAGTAAATGTATTTTCTCTTCCTTATGATTTTCTTAATGACATTTTTTCTCTAGCTTACTTTATTGTAAGAACACAGTGTATAACACATATAACATAGGAAACATGTGTTAATCGACCATGTTATCAGCAATGTGTCCAGTTAACTGTAGGCTACTAGTAATTAAATCTGGGGGGAACCAAAGTGATATGCAGATTTTTGACTGCATGGGGATTCGTGCCCCAACTCGCATTGTTCAAAGGTCAATTATATAGTGACTGATAAATAAATCAGCTGGTAGCTTGTCACTTAGTAGCCAATAAATCTGATTTTACTTAAAAGTTGGCACAAAACCTGTATAAGAAAGAACTAAGGGCCAAGTGCAATGGCTCACCCCTGTAATCCCAGTAGTTTGGGAGGCCGAGGAGGGAGGATCACTTGAGCCCAGGAGTTTGAGACCAGCCTGGGCAACATAGCAAGACTGCTTCTCTACAAAACATTTTTATAAAATTAGCTGGGTGTGGTGGTGCATGCCTGTAGCCCCAGCTACGTGAGAGGTTGAGGTAGGAGGATCACTTGAGCCTGGAAGTTCAAGGCTGCAGTGAGAAACTCTGTCTTAAAAGGAAAGAAGAAGAAAGAAAGAAAGAAAGAAAGAAAGAAAGAAAGAAAGAAAGAAAGAAAGAAAGAAAGAAAGAGAAAGAAAGAAAGAAAGAAAGAAAGAAAGAAAGAAAGAAAGAAAGAGAGAGAGAAAGAAAGAAAGAAAGAGCGAGCTAAGGTATGAAGATGGGATGAGACAAGCCACCAAAACAAAACAAAACAAAATCAAAATATATTTGGGAGAGTTCCGGTTTTGAAAATGGCAGGCTACACTAACTGGACCAACTAACCCTTTAGAAACAACCCTTTAAAAAAATTAGGGGTTTTAAAACCCTTTTTAAAAATTGTAAAAGGTTTTTAAACAACCCTTTAAAATTTTGGACAAAATACAAATAAAATAATTTTAAAACAATAAAGAGATGACAAAAAAGTGCCGGGAAAATTCTTGGGGCCAGAGAAGGAAGTACAATTCTGGAGTGCCTAAAAGGCTTCTGTCATGGGGGACATGGTGATGCCAGATTATTAGGGCATGACCACAGTGACCAGGCAGGTTAGAGGATCAGAGGTGACATGGAGCTACTAATGCACGAGTCCTTGAGGAGAACTTCGCTCATTGCCTGGGGACCCCAAAAGGCCAGACCTTCAGCATAACTGAGAGCCAGAAATAAACCCACGACACACAGGCACACACACCCCTCTTATAATCCCAGAGTATGGCAGGGAAGTTAATATTGCCCTTAGGGGAACAGGGGAAAAAAAGAAATGAAAAAACTTAAAAAGGTTGTACAGATAGGGCCATAGATCACTCCTTTCTCAGATTTGAAACTTGGATATGTAGACTTTGGGGAGACCAAGAAAACTCATGCTCTGAATTTTGCCTAGAGTGGCCCCATCTCAGTGCCCACAGGTCCACGGCAGAAGTCAATGCAAATTCCACCATGAAAAAGCAACTTCATCCTATGCTGAAAAGAATCTCCACAAATGATTTTTTAATCATTTAAGTAATCATTTTGAAACGGAGGTCTCACTATGTTGGCCAGGCTGCAGTGCAGTGGCTATTCATAGGTGCAATCATAGCTCACAGCAACCTTGAGCTCCTGGGCTCAAGAGCTCCTCCCACCTCAGCCACCCGAGTACGTGGGACTGCAGGTGTGCACCATTGTGCAAGCTACAAATGATTTTTTAAAAGGCAACGATCAGCATGTGACGAAGTGAACCGCTGTGTTGCCAGGAGGCCACACAGCAAAAAACTACTGACAAAAATGTGGGACCTCAGTCCTACAGCCTTAAATGAGTGAATTCTGCCAACAACCTGGTGAACTTGGAGGAGGATTCTGAGCTCCCGAAAGGAAGTGCCCAGCTGAGGTCTTGACTCCAGCCTCATGAGACACACAGAGTCTCAGTTAATAAGTGTGGTTTCCACCACTCAGTTCAGATGATTTGTTACACAGCAATTGATAACTCATACATCAAGTGACTGGCTGAATAAATAATTCCTTTTTGTTTTTTTGAAACAGGCTCTCACTCTGTTGCCTGTGCTGGAGCATAATGGCACAATCTCAGCTCACTGCAACCTCTGTCTCCCGGGTTCAAGCCATCCTCCCACCTCAGCCTCCCAAGTAGCTGAGACTGCAGGTGCATGCCACTATGCCTGGTTAATTTTTTTGTATTTTTTTTGTAGAGACAGGGTTTCACCACGGCGCCCAGGCTGGTCTCAAACTCTGGAGCTCCAGCGATCTGCCTGCCTTGGCCTCCCAAAGAGCTGGGATTATAGGTGTGAACCATTAAGCCCAGCAAGTGCTTTTTGTTGTTGTTGTTGTTGTTGGTCCACAGTTAGAGTTACTGTTATATAAACCAACTAGTAAACAATTAGCCCAAAACTGTACTTGACTCACATTTCAGTGGCACAAAGCCTGTTTTTAGAAGTCAACATGCTAAGGAGGAGAGTGGAAATTGTTTTGCTCCGTTTGTAAAGACTTTCAAACTTAAAGAAAATAATTGGAGAGAGTCTGCCTTAAACAAGGATGTCTATTTCATGTGCTTGTTAGTCATATGTGTGTCTTCTTCTTCTTCTATTTTTTTTTTTTTTTTTTGATGAAGTTTCACTCTTTTTGCCCAGGCTTAAGTGCAATGGCAGGATCTCGGCTCACTGCAACCTCCGTATCCCAGGTTCAAGTGATTCTCCTGCCTCAGCCTCCCAAGTATCTAGGATTACAGGTGCCCGCCACCACACCCAGCTAATTTTGTATTTTTAGTCGAGACGGAGTTTCACCATGTTGGCCAGGCTGGTCTCGAACTCCTGATCTCAGCCTGCCTCAGCCTCCCAGAGTGCTGGGATTACAGGCCTGAGCCACCATGCCCAGCTCTGTGTGTCTTCTTTTGAAAAAATATCTGTTCATATCCTTTAAGCGCTTCTGAAAGGGGTTGTTAGATGCAAATCAAAACCACAATGACATACCATCTCACTCAGTCAGAATGACTATTATTAAAAAGTCAAAAAATAGCAGATGCTGGTGAGGCTGAGGAGAAAAAGGAGCACTTACACACTGCTGGTGGGAATGTAAATTAGTTCAGCCATTGTGGAAAACAGTTTGGAGATTTCTCAAAGAACTTAAAACGGAAGTGCCATTTGGCCCAGCAATCCCATTATGGGGTATATACCCAAAGGAATATAAATCATTCCATCATAAAGACACATGCACGTGTATGTTCATCACAGTACTATTAACAACAGCAAAGGCATGGAATCAACCTAGATGCCCATCAACGGTGGACTGGAGAAAGAAAATGTAGCATAGATACACTATGGAATACTACACAGCCATGAAAAAGAGATCGTGTCCTTTGCAGTAACATGGATAGAACTGGAGGTCATTATCCTTATCGAACTAACACAGGAACAGAAAACCAAATACCACATGTTCTCACTTATACGTGAGGGTTAAACAGTGAGTGCATATGGACACAGAGAAGGGAACAAAAGACACCAGGGCCTATTTGAGGGTGGAAGATGGGAGGAGGGAGTGGATCAAAAAGCTCCCTGTCGGGTGTGATGCCCATTACCTTGGTGATGAAATAATCTGTACACCAAACCCCCACGACACACAAGTACTTCCATAACAAACCAGCACACGTACCCCTGAACCTAAAAGTTAAAAAATAATAAGAAGAAGAAATGAGAATCTCTTTCCCAAGGTCCATACACAAGTGTCAATCCAGAGGGGACCCACAGAGAAACCTGGCTCTTAGGAGATTTGGCACTGGGCTGACTGCTGTGTGTGCATCACCTCCATGAGAGAGTCTCACTGAGGAAGGAAGAGCGACCGTGCTATTGTGGACAAAGACCCACATTTTTACTCAGTGACTTATCACAAAGGAAGCATACAGCGTGAGCTCAGAGCATGGAAAATTCCAGTCTCCAAGCTCTCTCTTTGCTCCCTCGCAGCCCCCTCCCCTTTCCCAGTCTTGCTGCAGTTTCCATGGCAACAACCTAAGCCCTTTATGACGAAAAACCAGGTAAATGTTGCTGAGTGGAAATGGAAGCGCGACTGATGTCAGATCTGCAAGGAAGCGGAGATGAAGACGACGATTAGCGCTGCAGAGACCTCACCACTGGTTCATGTACATCTTTGTTTTTAATTTTTTCATTATGGTAAAATATAGGTAACATAAAATGAACCATTTCAAAGTGTAGAGTTCTGTGGGGTTAAATACATTCACGTGGGTGAGTGAATCCATCTCCAGAACACCTTCATTTTCCCAACTGAAACTCTGCATCCATCAAACATGAACTCTCCATCCCGTCTCCCCCAAGCCCCTGGCCACCACCATGCCACCTTCTTTCTGTCTCTGTGAAGTTGCCTCCTCTAGGGACCTCATATAACTAGGATCATACAGTCTTTGTATTTTTGTGACTGCCTAAATTAAGTTAGCATGATGCCCTCAAGGTTTCCTCACGCTGTAGCATGTGTCAGAATTTCCTTCCTTTCTACAGCTGAGCTACAGGTTGAGTATCCCTTATCTAAAATGCCCAGGGCCAGGAGTGTCTTGGATTTCAGATTTTTTCAGGTTTCAGATTATTTACATTTATTTATTTATTTTGGGATGGAGTCGGCCTCGCTCTGTCGCCAGGCTGGAGAGCAGTGGTGCGATCTCGGCTCACTGCAACCTCCACCTCCCTGGTTCAAGTGATTCTTCTGCCTCAGCCTCCTGGGTAGCTGGGATTACAGGCATGCACCACGATTCCCAGCTAATTTTTGTATTTTTAGTAGAGACAGGGTTTCGCCATGTTGGCCAGGCTGGTCTCGAACCCCTGACCTCAAGTGATCCACTCACCTCGGCCTCCCAAAGTGCTGGGATTACAGGTGTGAGCCACCGTGCCTGGCCTAAAATACATTTTATAGCCTATAAGTGTCTCATTTCAAGCACAGACCACAGGCCTGGTATACAGTAGGTGCTTACTACAGCCTCGTCGATCTGAATTCTATCAGCTTTTCTCAACGTTTCTATATAGCAGGAACAACGGGTGTTCAGGACTCTAAGTGCTAATACAAATTCTCCGGACGTCCCTTCCCAGCAAGGCTGCTGTTCCAAGCCCCTCCAGAAAAACATTCTGTAGCTACTACTGATGATGGGCCCTGAGAAGGAGTGGGAGTTTTATTCTGAGAAAATAAGAAGAACTGATTGCAGAGTTAGGCACGGGAGGCGGATGCTCTGATTTTCCTTTGAAAAGGATCAGGGCCTTTCGAAAAGCAACTGAGGAATTTCAAGGACAGACGTTCTCTGGTCACAGGGTTGTTTGTGCAGCGGGGCCTTCAGGATGAGATGGATGAGACAACCGAGGGCTGGTGGGTGGCTCCCACCTGTACCCCAGCTCTTTGTGAGGCCGAGGCAGGAGGATCACTTTTGAGACCAGTCTGGGTAACATGATGAGACCATGTGTCTACCAACAAAATGCAAAAAAGTTAACTGGGTGTGGCAGCATGTGTCCGTGGTCCCAGCTACTCAGGAGGCTGAGGTGGGAGGATTGCTTGAGCCTGGGCAGCAGAGGCTACAGTGAGCTGTGACTGCACCACTGTACTCCAGCCTGAGCAACAGAGCAAGACCCTGTCTCAAAAAATAAATAAAAAAATAAAAATAAAAGACAACTAACGGTCCAGGATGGGAGAGGCGTCTGGGTACCACTCCCAGCTCTGTGTGTGTGAGCTTGTTATCCCTCCCTTTCTGGAATTGCCTTTTTCTTTGCCTATGGACTGGTTATTCTTGGCTCTCTCTCCCTCTAAAACGCCTCTGCCACCCAAACACTTGAAAATACGATCCCGGTCTCAAGGAAGACAGCCAGCCTCCATTCATCAGCTCTCTGCTTTCCGCGACGTCAGCCTGGCTCGGCCTTGCCCCGCAGCCCACACATCCCATCCATCTCATCCTGAAGGCCCCGCTGCACAAACAACCCTGTGACCAGAGATCGTCTGCCCTTGAAAGTCCGCAATTGCTTTTCGAAAGGCCCTGATCCTTTTCAAAGGAAAATCGGAGCATCCGCCTCCCGTGCCTAACTCTGCAATCAGTTCTTACTATTTTCTCAGAATAGAACTCCCACTCCTGGTATACAGTAGGTATACTGTAGCTCCAGTAGTAGCTACAGAATGTTTTTCTGGAGGGGTGGGAACAGCACCTTGCTGGAAGGCGACGTCCAGAGAATTTGTAAGGAAGCTTAGAGTCCTGAACACCCATTGTTCTTGCTTTATAGAACTGTTGAGAGGAGCTGATAGAATTCAGATTGACAAGGCTGTAGTAAGCACCTACTGTATACCAGGCCTGTGGTCTGTGCTTGAAATGAGACACTCTTATAGGCTATAAAATGTATTTTAGGCCAGGCACA
Organism: Hylobates moloch; assembly: GCF_009828535.3. Taxonomy (NCBI): domain Eukaryota; kingdom Metazoa; phylum Chordata; class Mammalia; order Primates; family Hylobatidae; genus Hylobates; species Hylobates moloch. The sequence goes on along the minus strand of NW_026652287.1, from coordinate 103,962,385 downwards.
GTGGCTCACACCTGTAATCCCAGCACTTTTGGAGGCCCGAGGCCAGGAGTTTTAGAGCAGCCTGGCCAACCTGGTGAAACCCTGTCTCTACTAAAAATACAAAAATTAGCCGGCTGTGGTGGTGGGCACCTGTAATTCCAGCTACTTGGGAGGCTGAGACGGGAGAGTTACAGGCCCCCGCCACCATGCCTGGCTAATTTTTGTATTTTTAGTAGAGATGGGGTTTCACCATATTGCCCAGGCTGGTCTCGAACTCCTGACCTCAGGTGATCCTCCCGCCTTGGCCTCCCTAAGTGCTGGGATTACAGGCGTGAGCCACCATGCCCAGCCATCTTTCTTTTCTCTGTGGGAAGGGTAGACTCCTTCTTTCTGGAGCATCCATGTGAGTGAGATTGAATAAGACCCCTGTCTCAGTAGACGGAAGCCCTTTCCACCCATTCATAAAGGTGGGACCAGGTCCTCCACCTGGGGTCCTCCTCTCCAGGCTCCATGCTTACCGTCTGTCATGGAGTCCCATGAGGTGGCCTACAGAGCCTCCCCTGAGGGTGGCCCATCCATCTGAGGTCCTGGCCACCACCCCGTACCAGCCACCAGCGTCTCCTGGCTCCCAGTGTTGCAACAGCTTACTGAGGGGTCCCTGGAATACCCTGGGCTTTGGCTGGAATCCTCACACTTGGAATTCCCTTCCTGTTGGGTTCCCATTACTAGAAGGACAAACACCAAAATCGTGAATTCCTGCCTAGGAGATGGTGGGGCTCGGGACATGGTACCCTGAAATACAGCACGCTGGCACTTGAGAAAACAGCATGAGCGGAAATGCCTCCCTCAGCTTTCCTTGTCCTCTCTGAAGCAATCATAAGACTGTCATTCCAGCGCACCCTCCCTGTACCCAGAGGAGAGGAGCATCCTTGGATCTGAACAAACAGGCCTTGAAAAGCTGCCCTCACTCTCTCACTCTTGTAGCATGAGAGCATACTACCTTTGTCAAATACTTCTCCACAGCCATCTACTTCTTCATCAAACCAGCATCAAATATACACGGTTCCCTGTTTCTTTGGGTCTTTATTTCCTTGTGGAAGGCTCCTGTGTCACATAAAACTTATATTAAATAAATCTGTATGTTTTTTTTTTTTTTTGGTTAATCTGTCTTGTGTTACAGGGGCCTCAGTCATGAACCTAGCAATTGGTGAGGAAAAAGAGGCCAGGCACGGTGGCCCATGCCTGTAATCCCAGCACTTTGGGAGGCTGAGGCAGGCAGATCGCTTGAGCTCAGGAGTTACAGATCAGCCTAGGCAATATGGCAAAACCCCATCTGTACAAAAAATACAAAAATTAACTGGGCGTAGTGGTGTGTATCTGTAGTCCCAGCTCCTTGGGAGGCTGAGGTGGGAGGATCACTTGAGCCCAGGAGGTTGAGGCTTCAGTGACTGCACCACTGCTTTCCATTCTGTGCCACAGAATAAGACCCTGTCTCAAAACAAACAAACAAGCAAACAAACAAACCACTGCCAAAAAGAAACTTTCTCTTCCCTACAGAGGTAAGCTTGTGACCGGTGGGGCCAGGAGATTTGGCTTGGAGTGACATCTGCATTATCCCACCTATTATTCAATGCTGTGTATTGCAAATAATAATAATAACTATTAATGTGTATATATTATATACACAAACACACACATGTGTATACATGCACATAGCTTCAGTTTACAAAATTCACACTTTAGATTCTTCTAAATGATTTACAGTTACCTGTGGACATGTTTGGGGAATCCTGTTTTACGGGAATGTGCTGAGCACAGAAGGGCACTATTCTGTCAGAGTGTCACGAACGAGGCTCTCGACTCAAAGTAACACAAGCCCCCGCTGTTTGTGAGAAGCGCAGTGCAGGAAGGAACGATAGGGCTGAGATGCCAGGGGCTGGAAGCCCCACCCCCCACCGCTCTGACACATCAAAATGAGCAGCTTTCTTCTCTGTCCTGGCGTTGACAACGTCCCCCTTCACACAAGCCTCCAGTTCCAGGAATTGCCGTGCTCTCCGCAGGGCAGAGAGGGCCTTGAACTCACAAATCAACAAACTCTGGAAGTGTAAACTGAAAATATACGCTTGAAAAGAGGCCCAATATCCGTTTGGAAAGGGGCGGTCACAGTATTCCCCTTTCTCATGAGACTGCACACGTGCGTGGCAGTAAGGACCTAGAAAGGAGGATGAGGCTGGTTCAGGGGAGGGAAGCACAGAGGATGCGCATGTTCATGAGACTTTTGCATGTTTTGGGGATACGGGACATGACGTTGTGTTGGGGGTACAAGGCCCAGGGCTGATTTCCTCATGGGCTGATGTTTAGGACACCAGGCCTGGCACTGCCTTAGAGGTTCAGATCAGGAGTGGATTCAGTGGGTTATCCCTGGACTCTTGAGGAGAAAACATGCAAAAAACAGAATCCCCTGATATTATCTATTGGGCTGGCAAAACTGATATTTTCTGGGGTTTAGCAATGTGAGGCTTCGGGACAGATCCCATTCTGAGGACACCTGCTCCACCCTGTTGAGTTTGGTGGTGAGGAAGGTGGTACTTGGTCTCCAGCCAGGCATTTGGCCCTTGATCAGACTCCTACCTCCTTGACATCTCTCCGTGGATGTCAAATTGGCAACTTCAGCCAATGCGTTCACATCAAAATTGTCGGTCCCCCTCAAAATTCTACTCCTCACCCCCAAGTCTCCCCAGGCTCTATAAAAGGCACCACCCTGCACGCAAGAGCCCAAACTCAAAACGTAGATGTCATCCTCTGTTCTTCTCATTCTCATGACGTAATGAGATTCAATCCACTTCTGTTCACCTTCGTCCAGGTACCAACACCTCTCCGTAGATAATTATGACATCTTGATGATGAGGGTCACTCCTGTCCCCCCGATAAGTCTAGCCTCCAAAAAATCAAGCTCCAGACCTTCTGCAAATGAGTCAGATAATGTCATTCTCCCACCCAGCTTCTATGCCAACTGAGCCTAGATCGGTGGCTCTAGAACACGTGGATTGAAAGGAAAGCTACCTGTGGTTGGCCCACAAGGTCAGTGGCAACCTGGCCCCTGTCTGCTGCTTCCCTTACCCACCACCCCCTGGCCATGCTGTCCTTACTGTCCCTGAAAAACCTTCCTGCCCCAAGACCTTCACTCTTGCCTTTCCTCTAATTGGAATTTTCTTTCCCCACAGTCCCCATGGCTGTTTCTTTCCCAGTCTTCACGTTTCAGCTCAAAGGTCATATCCTCAAAGGCAGACCTGGGGATTAGGGAGAGGCTTCCGGAGGTGCAGAGTCATCAAGAAAGATGAGGGAGTCAGGGACGGGAGATGTTGGTCCAAAGACACAACATTTCAGTCATGAAGGAGGAATATGTTCCAGGGATTATACCACATGGTGACTATGGTTAATTTTATTTAAGATAAATAATATTTAATGCAATGGTTTTGAAAACCAAAATGAATGCAGAAAGCAACCTTCCATAATGGATGAACAAATACCCAAAATTTAAATCAAACCCAGTGTGCGCTGAGCTGTACTGAAGCCCGAGGCTAAAAAAAATTGTGATTCCCTCTATCTGTGTGTTCGTGCATTTTTTTTTTTTTTTTTTTTTTTTTGGTAGAGGCTGGGTTTCGCTCTGTTGCCCAGGCTGGAGTGCAGTGGTGACTCGGTTAATAGTATTACCATCCAAAATTCATCCATTCCTGCCTCTGTCCTTGGCTATTACCCTAATCGTAGTCTCCCACCATGTCCACAGCCCACTTTTGACCTAGTGGCCACACAGCCCAAAGAAGTCTCTGAACAAATATTTGTTGAAGCTCACTCCAGCCTCGACCTCCTGGCCTCAAGCAATCCTCCCATTTCAGCTTCCAAAGCAACTGGGACTACAGATGTGCAACACCATTTCTGGCTTTTTTTTTTTTTTAATTTTTTGTACAGATAGAGTCTTTCTATCTTGCCTAGTCTGGTCTTGAACTCCTGGTCTCAAGTAATCCACCTGCCTCAGCCTTCCAACGTGCTGGTATTACAGATGTGAGCTCTCTCACACAGCCTGTAATTATTTAATGGTTCATTCCCCACCCCCACAGAATATTAGTTTTTAAAATGTTGAAAAAAAGGAAAAATAGCTATATTAAACTCGCATTATGTTAATTTTATGTATTAAAAATAGAATTTATTATGATTTTATTTTCCTGGCCTCAATGGAAGCAGACTCATCAATAATATTTTCAAAATCTATTTCTGGAAAATAATTAACCATTAAAAAATATGTAACAGGGAGGCTGAGGCAGAAGAATCGCTTGAACCAGAGAGTTGCAGGTTGCAGTGAGCCGAGATTGCACCACTGCACTCCAGCCTGGCAATAGAGACTTCGTCTCAAAAAAAAAAAAAAAAAAAAGTAGCAACCTGCCTAGAGTCATATGCACTTTTCCTTTTGCCTCAGGGTCTGATGTAGCTCAGCACAGTCTCATAGGGTCCTGTCTTTATTTAAATTTTTAATATTTTGTTTATCATTTTTTCTGTACGTTTTTTTTTCAAATACCGCATGAAAATATTGTTTATCTTGATGACTGAGTGTTTTGTGCTGTTGTTTATTGAGCTTGCTGTGTGGCCATTATTCCTTTGTTCATTTAATTCTCATGCCAACCCTGGGAGTGAGGTCTGCTTTTTTTTTTCTTTTTACAAATGAGGAAGCTGTGGCTTAGAGGATTAGGTGGCCGTGGTGTGATGGATTCTGTCCAGGCTAGTCTGATTCCACGGTCAGACAGAGTGAGAGGAGGCCACCCCTTTCCTCTCTGTGCCTCAGAGGCCTCATCAGGAATGTGGGAAGGTGATCACACCTGCCCTGCAGATATGCCATGCCACGGGCATCCAGTAGAAAGCTAAGTGCAGAGCAAGCATAATACATATTAATTACTTCATTATCATAGTCGTGATGAGGTGGGAGGATGGCTTGAGCCCATGAGTTGGAGGCTGCAGTGAGCTATGATCACAGCCCTGCACTCCAGCCTGGGTGACAGAGAAAGACCCTGCCTCTAATAAATAAATAAATAAATTAAAAAAATAAAAATAAGTAATGATTGTAATGATAATGTTGATGGTGTATCTATTGGCAACCCCTGGCCCCATCCTAAATTTGAAACTGCTGATTCTAAAAATACAAAAATCCTTTGTCTCAGTTAACAGTTTCACCATCCAAAACACGTCCACCGCTGCCTCTCTCCCTGGCTAGTGCCCTAATTGCAGCCTCCTCTCATGTCCACCCCTGCCCTAGTGGCCACACAGCCCAGAGTGTCCCTGGACAAAGTATTTGTTCTCTTTGAAGTTTATCTCTACGTGACTGTCTGTTTGACCTCCTCCGCTCTCTCCCATTAGCTAAGCCGGCTTCCAGGCCCTAGGAATCTCAGTGCTCTACAGAAAGCCCGGCATGGAGTAAATGCTCAGTTAATATTGATGATGCTCAGAATTCATAATTTTAACAGCTAAATTGTAAATCCCAAGTCCTTACCACCTACAAGGACCTTCTTGATCCAACATCCTTTCCTTCTCTCCTTGACGCTCCCTAACAGGTCTTCAGCCATCTTGGTCTCCTCATCCTTCCCAGAATGCACAAAGTGTGTTTCTGCCCCAGGGCCTTGGCACCTGCTGTGCCCATTCCCCAGTGTTCTTTCCCCAGGACTGCTTGCTCCCCTTACTCGTCTCTCTTATCACAGCCTGGGAGAAGACGGCCCTGGCTGCTCCATCGCCTTTGCCCCAGTTGCTCTCTCTCCTACTATCTCTGATTCTTCATTATGGCACGTACATTATATTTCATGAGCTGTCTCCTTCCCTAGAGTGTACGTGCCTCAAGGGTTTTCATTATGGGTTCTTGCAAATCACTGCATCCCAGGGTTTCTCAGCCAGGGCACTCCTGACTTGTGGGGCCAGAACATTCCTCCTTGTGTGTCAGGGTGGGGAGGGGTTGGCTGTTCTATGCATTATGGGATGTTTAGCAGCATCCCCGGCCTCTATCCACTCGATGCTAATAGAACCCACCCCTTCCAGTTGTGCCAACTGAAAGTATTTCCAAATGCCTCTTTGTAAGAAAAATGGCCCCCGGTTAGAAACCTCTGCAAGATCTCCATTTTCTAGAAGCTTCTCTGCTATTATTGTTGGGGTACAATCAATAGTTAATGCATGGACAAATGAAGAAACAAGTGATGAAAGCAGATAATGGTTGATTATGATGCTTGCAGGCGACTTGGAATGCCGAGCAGGGTACAGCCAATTTATGGCATTCTACAAACGTCCAACGGTGCAGTTTAATTACAGGAAAGAACACGCCTGGGGGCCCATGCTGTTTAATTTTGTTGTCCATTGCTCCAGCCTGTTTTCCCTAAAGACCTCTCACCGGGAGGCTCCAAGGACAAAGGCCGGCTCTGCCTGTTGCCATGGAAACTGCAGCTTGTGCGGGAGCCGGGAAGGGGCTGCTGAGAGAGGCTCACGGCTGGGCAATGTCCAGGCTCCAGAGGTGAGCATGCGTGGGTTTGAAAATGTCCCAGCATACAAGGAACACAATATGAGCTCAGGAAAAGAGAAAAACATGTTTCCCATCCCCACCTCCACTGTCTGTGTCGTGTGGAATGTTTCTTCCTTGCAAGGCAAAACCAGAACTGATCAGCGTTCGATTCTAGGGAGAATGGCATGCACCTAGCTCTCCTTGCCAGGTAGATTTTGGTGGATAAAGCTCAAAACCAAATTGCAAAGCTGTCAGGAAACAATTTCAGTTCTTCATACAATGAGTAACACAGACTTTGCTATGGATTGCATTTGTGTACCCCCCAAAATCATACATTGGAGCCCAAAGCCCCACGGTGATGGTGCTTGGAAGCAGGGCCTTTGGGAGGTGATTAGATTTTCCTCCTCCTCCTCCTCCTCCTTCTTCTTTTTTTTTCTTTTTTATAGAGTCTCGCTCTGTCACCCGGGCTGGAGTGCAATGGCGCGATCTCGGCTCACTGCAACCTCCGCCTCCTGGGTTCAAGTGATTCTCCTGCCTCATCCTCCTGAGTAGCTGGGATTACAGGTACCCACCATCACTCCTGGCTAATTTTTGTATTTTTAGTAGAGACAGGGTTTCCCCATGTTAACCAGGCCACTCTTGAACTCCTGACCTCAGGAAATCCACCCGCCTCAGCCTCCCAAAGTGCTGGGATTATAGGCATGAGCCACCGTGCCTGGCCAATGATTAGATTTAAATGAGGCCACCAGGGTAGGGCCCATGATAGGGTGCATGTCTCTATGAGAGGGGAAGTGAGTTCTCCAGACACTAAGTCTCTCCCACCACGTGAGGACACAGGGAGAAGGAGGCCGTCCACAAGGCAGGAGGAGAGGCCCCACCAGGGACTGAGCCACTGGCACTTCGATCTGGGACTTCCAGCCTCTAGAACTGTGAGAAATAAATCCCAGTTCTTCATAAATTACCCAGTCTGTGGTATTTTCTTAGCACAAACAGACTGAGACCCAGCCTGAGTCGACTGAGACAGAGAGTGACTGGGTGGTGAGTGAGACCAGCTGCGCGGCATTGAGACGTGTCATCCTCGAACATCGTCACTGCCTTGACGCGTATCCGTGCAGGTGCACGTGGCGCTCAGTCATCCATTTAAATGGCTACAGAGTATCCGACTAGGGGAACACAGCAGGATCCACTCATCTCTTCTCCTGTCGATGGCGCCTCACTTGTAATCCAAAAACTGGATGCCAGACCAGGTGTGGTGGCTCATACCTGTAATCCCAGCACTTTGGGAGGCCGAGGCAGGCGGATTGCTTGAGCAGAGGAGTTCGAGACCAGCCTGGGCAACATAGTGAAGCCCCATCTCGGCTTCACTTGGCTGTTACAAACAACCCTGAAACAGCACAGAGCTGGTGCTTGCTACATGTACTTCTCTCCTTTGCCCAAACGTGGGAGACTTTGCTCTGGTGAAACTTCTAGGAATGGAGCTGCTGGGGAAGAGGAAAAGCAGAGATTTATAACCTACTCGGAATTTCCCTGATTAATGACCCGCATACTAGAGTGAAGCCCAAAGTCTCTCTAAATCTCTCTCTCGCCTTCTCACTCAGGAAGGGAATGGCTTTCTCAGAAAGAGTAAAATATGGCCAGGATTCTGGGTACGTGCATTTTCAAACCATAAACAGTTTTCTAGATGGGACCAAATTGCTCTCCCAAGTTGTGGTTTAAAAGGGAGGTTTCAGGCCTGGCACGCTGGCTCACGCCTGTAATCCCAGCACTTTGGGAGGCTGAGGCGGGTGGATCACGAGGTCAACAGATCAAGACCATCCTGGCCAACATGGTGAAACCCTGTCTCTACTAAAAATACAAAAATTAGCCGGATGTGGTGGCATGTGCCTGTAATCCCAGCTACTCGGGAGGCTGAGGCAGGAGAATTGCTTGAACCCGGGAGGTATGGGTTGCAGTGAGCTGAGATTGTGCCACTGCACTCCAGCCTGGTGACAAAGTGTGACTCTGTCTCTAAATAAATAAATAAATAAATAAAGGCAGTTTCAGGAAGGCAGAGGCATCCACTATGTTTGCTCTTCTTCATGTTACCATCATCAAGCATCACTAGATTGTGAAGAAAAAAAGGAGTAAGTGGAATATTTTTACTCAGCGTTGGGATACAAGTCTATACATAAGTCTTTATCCTGGTTTATCTTGCTATTAAGGTGGGCAATGAAAGATTTTATGTAGCAGGTTGGCCCTTGGCTGGTGTCTCACTGTGTCTACACTGTTTATGCAAATAGCAGGATTTATGCTAAATAGTCACTTTCCTACTGAGCATCTGGAATTCTGGTACATGCCAGGCAGCAGGTGCCTGTGTGACCAGCCCCCAGTAAGTGCCCCGGGCATCGAGTCTCTAACAAGTTCCGCAGCAGATGACATTTCACAGGTGTTGTTGCAACTCCTTGCTGGAGGAATTGGTGCCTCCTGTGTGACTCCCGGGAAGATGGCTCTCGGTGCCTTTCCCCCTTGCTGACTTTGCTTTTTCATTCTTTTGCTGTGAGTCCTTCTAGTGAGTCACGAAACTTGGGGGTGCCCCTGGGGACCCCGACCCATGGCGTTCAGGATGCTGAAGAAACACACGTTGTTTTATACAAAAGTGCTTTCTTCTGTTGACTGCCAGCCACACATCCCTTCTTTTAATGAGTCGCCTCAGTAAACATCGCTGTAATGACCACAAGGCAGGGACTAGGGGTCCTGTGCATTCCAGAGGCAGAACCGCTGGGTCAAAGAGTGAACATATGTTAAACTCTGAACTCATTCCCCAAAATGCTGAACAGAGAGGGTATGTCACACACGTGCCTGCCCCAGCCCCTGCCAACTGCATTTTCATCTTCACCCATAGGATACAGTGGAAACTGTGGTTCAATTCGGTTTGGGCATCCTCTTTTCTTTTCTTTTCTTTTGTTTTTTTGGTTTTTTTTCTTTTTTGAGGTAGGGTCTCACTCTGTTGCCCAGGCTGGAGTGCAGTGGTACAATCTTGGCTCACTGCAGCCTCAAACTCCTAGGCTGATCCTTCCACCTCAGCCTCCTAAGTAGCTGGGACCACAGGTGAGCACCATCATGCCCGGCTAATTTTTGTATTTTTTTGTAGAGATGGGGCTTCACTATGTTGTCCGGGCTGGTCTCGAACTCCTCTGCTCAAGCAATCCGCCTGCCTCAGCCTCCCAAAGTGCTGGGATTACAGGTATGAGCCACCACAGCTGGTCTGGCATCCAGTTTTTGGATTACAAGTGAGGTGAGACCTCTGTGGATGTTGCCCAAGCACTGGAATTTTTCTGCTTTATGAATATCCTCTCAGAAGCTTTCCACACAGCTGCCCCATCTTGCAGTCCCACCTGCCAGGCACAGGGTTCCAGGTTCTCCACACCCTCGCCAACACTTGCTATTTTCTGGGTTGGTTTGTTTGTTGGTTTGTTGGTTGGTTTTGACAGTAGCCATGCCGATGGGTCCGAGGTGGTATCTCACTGTCTCTGTGTGGTAAGAAGCATGTACCTTTTCTTTCATGCTTGATTGGATGTAGAATTATTGGATCCAAGAGAATAAAAGTTGTTAAGGCTTTTAATTTAAAATACCAGTTTTTACTTCATATTCAGTCTGGAAGTCATCATATTTTTATTTTGTTATTTATTTTCTCGGCCTTATAAATATGCATATATGCATACATAAAATGTGCGTGTTATTGGAATTATACTGTAGTTCAGGAGTGTAAAAACCACGGCAGTTAGAGTGCTAAGAATGCTTTTTAGCTTTTAAAAATGGAATGTCTTACCTGTCTGTGATGATAAGAACACTTACACCCTCTCACACCAAGCTGAGAAAAGGCAATGGTGAGTGCACTTTGTGCCCAGAGAGAAACTGTTCGGCAGAGTCCTGGCTCCCGTTGCTCACAGAGGAATCTGGGCCAGACTTAAACTGAAAGGAGGGCTCCCATGAGAGGGAAGTTTCTCCCAGAATCTCACGGCTTTTTGGACGAGGCTGTAAGAATGTCAACATTCAGCCAAGTGCCAGATAAATCAACCTACTTGGAATTTTCCCTGATTAATGTCCCGAATGCCAGGGTGAAGCCCAAAGTCTCTCTAAATCTCCCTCTCTCGCCTTCTCACTCAGGAAGGGAATGGCTTTCTCGGAAAGAGTAAAACGTGGCCAGGATTCTGGGCCTGTTCATTTTCAATATGTCCATAAACATTTTTAATACTAGGTGTCTGTTTCCTAGATTATGTCCCTGGCTCCAGTTGCAAATGAGTTTCTCTCTCCTTTCCTGGGGTTAAAAACCTTGGCTCTAATTTCTATTGGTTTTAGTTCCTGTACTAAGTGACTTTATGGGGGCCTTGCAAACTCATTTCCAAAATTCTATATAGTATTGAATTAAAGTAAAAATGAATGAGGATTAAAATAAGGGAGATATATAACATATGTATAATAAGTGAGATATAACATGTAAGAATAACCTTTATGATTTCATAACCTTGCTTTCTGTGCGTGTACCCACAGAAACATACTGAAAAAGAAGCCGTTTTCCCTCCTTCCCCCTCCTTTCCTTTCCTTCCTTTTCTTTTTTTCACTTTCTTTTTTCTCCCCTCCCTCCCTCCCTCCTTCCTTCCTTCCTTCCTTCCCTCCCTCCCTCCCTCCTTGCTTCCTTCCTTCCTCCCTTCCTTCCTTCCACAACTGGTGACAACACTTTGCAAACACGGCTTCAAGGCAAGCCTCCAAGCAACCCTATTCTGGCTCAATTGCTACTCCAACTCCCTCCCATGTAGAAATTCTAGAGCTCCAACAGCTTGTGAATCTTGAGAAGAATTTGAGTATTTATGTAAAATGCAAAGGGTATTCTTTGAGGTGTTTTAAGCAAGGGAGGGCCATAGTTCAGATTTTACTGTAAGAAATTCCAGTCCGTGTTCTGTGTGGACAACTGATGAAAGTCAAGCATAGTGGGTACAGGTGGCAGGAAGTGGGTCCCCGGGGAAGAGCACGAGGGGCGGGCAGAGGGAGAACCACACTCCTAAGTCTCAGCTGACTCAGGAGCACCCGGAGAAGTACCTGGCAGCCCCGGTGGCCCGATGTCCAAGGTGTGACAGGGAGTCAGGGATTCCCCACTTTCTGTCTCAGGGAACTGGGTGGTGGGGGCTTCTTTCCCTGAGAAGAGGAATATATATATATATATAATTTTTTTTTCTTTTGAGGCAGAGTTTCACTCTTGTTGCCCAGGCTGGAGTGCAGTGGCTCGATCTCAGCTCACTGCAACCTCCGCCTCCCAGGTTCAAGCCATTCTCCTGCCTCAGCCTCCCGAGTAGCTGGGATTACAGGCACCGCCCCCCGCCCCAACACCCGGCTAATTTTTGTATTTTTGTAGTTTCAGTAAAGACAGGTTTTCACTGTGTTGGCCAGGCAAGTTAAAAGGTTTTTTGGAAAAAGGAGAGGACAAAGAGGAGGATGAGGAGGGAGGAGAAGGAGGAAGGGGAAGAAGAGGAAGAGGGGGAGGAATAAGAAGAGGAGGAAGAGGAAGATCAGTAGGAGGAAGGGGACAGAAGGGGGAGGAAGATTAGGAGGAGGAGAAGGAAAATGGGGAGGAGGGGGAGGAAGAGGAGGAGAAAGAGGGGGTGGGGGAAGAGGGGGAAGGGGAGGAAGATTAGGATGTGGAGTAGGAAAATGAGGAGGAGGGGAAGGGGAGGAAGAAGAGGAGGGGGAGGAAGAAGGGGAGGAGGAGGAGGAAGGGCTGGGAGGAGGACGAGGAGGATGCCTTTGCCCCTTGTGACTCAGCCTTCACCTCCTGTGAGCCCTTGCTGCCATTGGCCACTGGCTTCCCTCACACATAGGCACGTCCCCACAAACTCCCACCTCCAAGCTCTTGGCCTTGCTGGTTCCTCTCCTGGAATGCTCGTCCCTCCGCTCCCTTCCCTCACTTCTCATCGTGGTCTCGAGGCCCTGCCGGACGCCTAGCTAAAACAGCCTGCCCGGGTCACTCCGTCTCTCCCCCGATCGATGTTTCTTGGCCACGCTCATCATGCTGTGACTTTATGTGTTCTGTGCTCACCATGTGTACTCCCCACTAGAATGGAAACCCCAAGGAGGCAGGGATCTCTGCCTAGGGCTGGTTCCTGTGGCACCTACCCTTGCCCTGCTGAGCCTTCAGTCAGTATTGGTCGAGTGATTCAATGCATGTTTCTGGAGGACAAATGTCTGGGATGTGAAAGCCTCAGGCTGAGAACACCCAGCATTGCGCCCCTGTTTTCAGGACCAGCGTCAGGTACTCAGTGGCGCTCAATGGATGTGCGGAATGAACCAAGGGGTGTGGAAAAGCTGAGGCTGACATCACCTGCTCTTGCAGGAGGCTTTCACTTCTCAGGGACCGCCTCTCAGGATTCACAGAAAGAGCTAACGGGTCAGACTGACCCAGCGATGGGGGAGGCGGAGCTGCAGCGTGAGCCCCCTGCCCCGCAAGTCCACGCCTCCCCAGCCGGTCTTGGTCTTTGGAAGCGGGGGCGGTTGTTACATGTTTTCCCTCAAGCACTGTCCCCTGATATGTAGGCCCCAGGCAGGCCTGGGCCAAGGCTGTTGCCATGGTAACCATAGCCAAAGAGGAGGGGAGGAGCTGAGGAACTGGAGTGAAGACCCAGGAGGCTGCAAATGTCCAGGTCTGGAGTTGGAACTGTGCTGAGATCAAAATGCCCGCCTAGTGCAACGCAGGTGCTTCCTACAAGTTTTCCGAGAAAACGAACAGCTCTGCACCCCCTCCCCACCTCTACCTGAGCCAAGAGAACTTTCTCCTTGTGGCTGTGTCCGTGGGAGTCACACACAGTCAGTCCACCTGCTCAGATGAGTTATCTTAGTTGGATCCAAAATGACTCCAACTGAAGGCACAAAGAGAAGGGAAAACTGGAAAAAATTAAAACTGGAGTCACCACGTACCCCAAAGAGTTGAAACTAGAGTCTCAGAGAGCTCTGACCCCACCCGCAGCAGCAATATTCACGATTGCTAAAACGTGGAAACAGCCCCGGTGTCCACCAACGAACGATGGGCAAACGGAACGTGGGCTATTATTCAGCCTTAAAAAGGAAAGAAGTTCTGACACGTGCTGCAACGTGGATGAAGCTTGAGGACATTAGGCTGAATGAAATAAGCTAGTCACACAAGGGAAAATCCGGCCGGGTGCGGTAGCTCACGCCTCTATTAGCAGCACGTTGGGAGGCTGCCAAGGTGGGCAGATCACCTGAGGTCAGGAGTTTGAGACCAGCTTGGCCAACATGGGAAACCCCATCTCTACTAAAAATACAAAAATTAGCCAGGCATGGTGACACATGCCTGTAATTCCAGCTACTCTTGTGGCTGAGGTGGGAGAATCGCTTGAACCTGGGAGGTGGAAGTTGCAGTGAGCCGAGATTGTGCCATTGCATTCCAGCCTGGGAGACGGAGAGAGTCTCTGCCACAAAAAAAAAAAAAAAAAAAAAAAAAGGCAAATCTTGTAGGATTTCACTTCTATGAGGTACCTGGAGTAGGCAAATAACAGAGAGACGGAAAGCAGAACAGTGGTTGCCAGGGGTTGGGGAAGGGGGACGGGGGAGTTATGTTTAACAGGGACAGAGCTTCAGTTTTACAAATGAAACAAGCTCTGGGGATGGATGGTGGTGATGGTTGCACAACATTATAAATGTATTTAATACCATTGGTTAAAATGGCAAATTTTATATTATTATTATTATTTTGGAGACAAGGTCTTGCTGTGTTGCCCAAGCTGGAGTGTGTGGTGTGATCGTAGCTCACGCAGCCTCAAACTCCCTGGCTTAATTGATCCTCCCGCCTCAGCCTTCTGAGTAGCTGGGACTACAGGCACACGCCACCCTGCCTGGCTAATTAAAAAAAAAAATTTTTTTTTTAGAGCTATCGTCTCACTATGTTGCCCAGGCTGGTCTTAAACTCCTGGGCCCAAATGATCCTCCTGCCTCTCCTTCCCAAAATGCTGGGTTTACAGGTATGAGTCACTGCACCCAGCCTGCTTATGTGTATTTTACCACAATTTTAAAAATTGGGAAAAAAGGAGAAGACAGAAATAATTTCAGAGAGTTGAGAGGTCCACAAAGCACATTAACCAGGTCTCCGAGAGAGGGTCTGGGCAGGGCTGTTCTGTCAACTGATCCTTCTGCAACTTGATCCCAATCTCTCCTTGCTCTTCATGTTCCACTCAGTTTATTCACCCATTCTCGCATTGGCAGGCACTTGGGATGTAACCTCTCCTCCTGCTTTCCTGGCCGTTACAAACAACGCTAGATCTCCCCAGAGTCCAGAGCAGTGCCCAGTCCACAGTTTCTGCTCAATCAATATCTGCCAAATGAATGAAAGTCACAATGGACATCTTTGAACTTGCCTCCTTGCCCTATGTGTGAGAGTTTCTCTAGGGCACAAATCTCAAACTGGAATTTCTGGGCGATAGGAGAACACACAGGGTCAGCGTTCTTAGATACCGGCAGATTGCTCTCCAAAATGGTCTTGCACTTACATTCTTCTGCGGTTTTCACCCAGTGAGATGGATGTTGTGTGAACGCGGCACACTCTGTTTTCTTTTACCTCTGCCACATCCTCTCTCCCTGACAGAATATCTGGCACATAGTGAGTGTTCAGTGGTTTTTCTGTTTGTTTGTTTGTTTGAGTGTGTGTGTTTAATTGAGATGGGGTCTCACTCTGTCGCCCAGGCTGGAGTGCGGTGGCGTCCCCGTGGCTCACTGCAGCCTCAGCCTCCCAGGCTCAGGTGATCCTCCCACCACAGCCTCCCCAAGTACCTGCGACCACAGGCGCCACCACATCCAGCTAATTTTTGTATTTTTTTTTTTTTTCTGTAGAGACAGGGTTTCGCCATGTTGCCCAGGCTTGTTTCAAACTCCTGGGTTCAAGAGATTTGCCCACCTCACCCTCCCAAAGTACTGGGATTGCAGGCATGAGCCACCACGCCCAGCATCAATGGTTTTTAGAAGCTGAATAAATAAATGGATGCATAAATGTATTATAGTTGCTCAAACTTGGATAATGATGCATTTGTGTTTTTTAATCCAGCTTTTGCTTATGTAATATACATCTTGGCGTCAGATGACCTTCAAAACACAGCTCATTTGTCTAACAAGGGGCTGATGTCTTTGGACTGTAAAATTCTGCATCAGTGTTGAGCTTCCCACAACCCAGATGCACATTCTATGGACTCTTGGGCAGACTGTGCTCTGGCAAGGCTGCCATGACCGTGTGTGTGTGTGTGTGTGTGTGTCTGTGTGTGTCTGTGTGTGTGTGTGTGTGTGTGTGTGTGTGTGTGTGT
>NW_026652287.1:103855646-103946142 GCF_009828535.3 Hylobates moloch | reverse complement strand
GGGAGGGGAGGGGAAGAGGGGAAGGGGGAGGGGAAGGGAGGGGAGGGGAGGGGAAGGGAAAGGAGGGGAGGGGAGGAATCTATTTTAGGGAATTAGCTCCTACAATTGCCGGGCCTGGCAAGCCCGATGGGCAGGGCAGCAGGCTGGGGACTGAGGGAACAGTGGATGTTGCTGCCTGGGTCTGAAATCTGCAGGGCAGGCCAGCAAGCTGGAACTTCAGGCAGGGTTTCTATGTTAAAGTCTTGAGGCAGAATTCTTTTTTCTCGGAAAAAACAATCCATCTCCAACTGATTGCATAAGGCCCATCAAGGAGATGGAGGCTAGTCTTTACTTGAAGTCAACTGACTGTAAATGCTAATTACGTCGACACCGTACCTACAGCATCTAGACTGGTGCCTGATCAAACCACATGGCACCACGGTCTGGCCAAGTGCATATCTAAAATTAACCATCATATCCTCTGTTCCCTACTGTGTTTCTTGGCCTATTTCTTATACTAATTTGAAGTAAAAATAAGTCAATGCCAGTTGGACATTGATTTCTTCATGCCTTCACTTTCTTGTACACTTTTCATGGCAGACAGCATTGATACAAATGAATGGCATTGTGAACACAGCAAACCCCACAGTGGCCTCCACTCTGACCCAAAACTTCCCTCCAAGTCCCTTCCATGTGGGAATTCTGGAGCTGCAACTTCTGGTAAGTCTTGATTAAGAATTAAGTTTTTAATCTAAAGAGCAATGGAATATGTTGAGGTTTTTTTTCTTATTTTTTGAGACGGAGTCTCACTCTGTTGCCCAGGCTAGAATGCAGTGCTGCAATCTTGGCTCACTGCAACCTCTGCCTCCTGGGTTCAAGTGATTCTCCTGCCTCAGCCTCCTGTGTAGCTGGGATTACGGGCGCCTGCCACCATGCCCAGCTAATTTTTGTATTTTTAGTAGAGACGGGGTTTCACCATGTTGGTCAGGCTGGTCTCGAACTCCTGATCTCAGGTGATCCACCTGCCTCGGCCTCCCAAAGTGCTGGGATTATAGGCGTGAGCCACCGCGCCAGGCCCGTTGAGGTTTTTTAAGAAAGAGAGATGAATGGTCAGATATTGCTTCAAGAATTTTCTGCCTGGGGCTGCGAGTAGTGGTTCATGCCTGTAATTTTGGCAGTTTGGGAGACAAGGCAGGAGGATTCCTTGAGCCCAGGAGTTAGAGACCAGCCTGGGCAACACAGTGAGACCGGATGACCTCTCATTAGCTTTTTATTTATTTATTTATTTATTTATTTATTTATTTATTTATATATTTATTTAAGACAAGGTCTCACTCTGTTGCTCAGGCTGGAGTGCAGTGGCACGATCTCAGCTCACTGCAGCCTCAACCTCCTGGGCTTAAGTGATCCTCCCACCTCAGCCTCCTGAGTATCTGGGACCACAGGGGTGCACCACCATGTCTGGCTAATTTTTATATTTTTTGTAGAGACAAGATCTTACTATGTTGCCCAAGCTGGCCTCCAACTCCTGGGCTCAAGCAATCCTCTTGCCTCAGCCTCCCAAAGTGTTGGGATTACAGGCAGGAGCCACCACACTGGCCAGCCTCCCATTAGCTTTACAAAAGCAGTTGAATTTTGGGCAAAGCCTATTATCCTTTTACACTATAGCATAAATGTCTTGCAAAGTCAGCTTGGCCCAATAGCCCAGGAATAACTAAGGGAAAGGCAAGATGGGAGGTGGGTTAGCTCAGATCTCTTTGACTGTCAGATTTTCTCACCAATAGAGTTTTTGCAAAGGCGGTTGAATCTTTGTCCGGGATGCCCAATATCCAGCCAACTCCCCATCCACCCGAGAAAGGAACCTTGGATACTCTGAGGAGAAAGGTTGCTATGAACGTGGTACGTGAATAAAGGCACCAGAATTTGAATTGTGAACTCCACAGAACCCATTTATTTGTTCCTTCGTTCACAATCTGAAAAATGATTGTGAAGATCCTACTAGATCCCCAGCATTCTGCTAGGCAGTGAGGATACATAAGAAAACAAAAATCTATGCTGATTTACCATGTCTCTCCCCAACCAGACGACAAGCCCTGTGGAGTGACAGGTTCTTTCATGTCCCTCATCCTCAACCTCCCCCAGGCAACTCACCCTGAGCCTGTCTTCAACAAGAATCCTGTTAGGTCAGTTCTCAGCCAGAGGAAACCCCAGATGTTCCTCTCAGTAATTTTCCATCCACTGACCCCCACCCTGCTCCTCGGCTACAGATTCTCTCTTGCCCATGCTGCATTCAGAGCTGAGAGCCCTGTTTCTCTCCCCCACTGCAAAATCCCCTTGTCACAGTCTGTCTATGCCCATCACTATGGTCCTAAATCTTGTTCCTTCCCATGCTTTAACAAGTCTCATCGAATGCTTTGTTCTTTAACAGAAAACAGGGACTTTGTTTGACTTCTTCCTTCCTTCCTTCCTTCCTTCCTTCCTTCCTTCCTTCCTTCCTGCCTGCCTGCCTTCCTTCCTTCCCCCCTTCCCCCCTTCCTCCCTTCCTCTCTTCCTCTCTTCCTCTCTCTCTCTCTCTCTCTTTGTGATGCATCCTCTGTGCCCAGCATGGCCCCAGCTTGCAGCAGCTCTTCCATAAGTCCATCCAGAATGAATGAAAAAAATCTTCTTTGAAGGAACAAATGTCTCTATCAGACCAGAGTGTGCCTCTTGTTTGTCTATTTGTTTTATTCTTGTATCACCAGCTCCCAGGACAGTCAGTTCATAGTTGTTGAATATATGAATAAATGAACAAGCAGAAAAAAAGCTAATGCCAATGTCACTCATGCTTAAGAGATGTATGATCTCTGACAGGGTCGGGGAGGCCCTCATGGCTGATTTCGAGATCTTTTGCAAAGCTCTCAAGGATGCATTTTCAGGGACACACGAGTCCTGCACAGGCCACTGCTGTGGGGCCAGGGTTTGAGCCTTCTCCGCTGCCTCCCATCCCCCCAGCGGCTTGGTGTTGTTTTCCTTCAAGAGCGATCACCTGTTCGGCAGCAACCCAGGCCTGCTCAGACCGTCACCATGGACACAGCAGCTGGAGGCGGGAAGGGGAGGGCTGAAGGAGGAGCTGCAGAGACTGGAATTTTCCGGGCTCTGATATCTCTGTGTGTGTGTGTGTGTGTGTGCGTGTGTGTTTGGGGGTGGAAAGGAGGGGGTTCAAAGTGCCAGACAAGCACCCCTCAGGTGCTTCAAGTTTGTTGAAAGAATGAATGACTTCATTCATTCTTCCAGTCCTCCATCCCTGTCTACAGATGTCTTGAGTAATGCATCTCCTCTTGATGGGGTTGAATGCTGTGTCAACATTTGATGATAGCCACAATGGCATTCATTCAGGGCTTCTCGTGAATTGCATTGTTACAGTAACTCCGAATAATGACACAGAGCTGAGCTGTAAACTCACAAAGTAAGAGGACGATTCCCTGCAAGGGATCTGTGCAACCCAACAGACAGATCTGGGAGGGTGGCTGGTAACAGCGTGGGTGTCTTTCTTCCTTTTTCCTTTCCTTTCCTTTCCTTTCCTCTCCTCTCCTCTTTTCTTTCTCTCCTTCCTTCCTTCCTTCCTTTTCCTTCCTTCCTTTTCCTTCCTTCCTTCTCCTTCCTTCCTTCCTTCTTTCCTCCCTCCCTCCCTCCCTTCTTTTCTTGTCAATTTGTTTATTTGTTTGTTTGAGATACGGTGTCACTCTGTCACCCAGGGAGGAGTGCAGTGGTGCGATCACGGCTCACTGTGGCCTCCACCTCCTGGGCTCAAGTGATCCTTCCACCTTAGTGTCCCGAGTAGCTGGGAGCACAGGCAAGCCCCACCACGCCAGGCTAAAGGGTGGATGTTCTATCAACGCAACTTGCTCTGGTCCATTGAGCTCTATCCACAGGGACACATGTACCTCTCATTCTTTAACCTTCTCTATTGCAGCCCACTTTACGAATACACCACAATTTATTTATCCATTCTCTTGTCAACAGACATTTCAGTTGTTCCTCTCCCACCATCCCACTTTTTTTCACTACAAAGAATATGAATAGACCAGGTGCAGTGGCTCACATCTGTAATCCCTGCACTTCAGGAGACCAAGAACAGGAGGAATGCTCGAGCCCAGGAGTTTGAGACAAGCCTGGGCAACACAACAAGACCTCATCTCTAAAAAGGTAGACAAAATTGGCTGGGCATGGTGGCGCATGCCTGTAATCTTAGGTACTTGGGAGGCTGAGGTGGGGGGATCGCTTGAGCTCAGAGGTGGAGGCTGTAGTGAGCCAGGCTTGCACCACTGCACTCCACCCTGGGTGACAGAGTGAGACTCTGTCTCAAAAAAAAAAAAAGAAAAAAAAAACTGTGAGTAGCCCCCATCACCACAAAGTGACTGGGCTACAGTTCACATTCAACAGATCTGCACTGAGTGAGTGAGTACTGCAATGAGCACAATTATGCTTTGGTCCTTGTGGGAATGGAGGGAGCTCCCCCGGGGCATATATCTTGGAGCGGAATTGCTGGGCAATAGGGCAGCCTCCTCAGTTTTGATGTGGTTGACACTTTGGGCGGGTAACTCTTTACTGTTGGGGAGGGCTGTGCTATGCATTGCAGGATGCTTAGCAGCCTCTCTGGTCTCTACCCACTGGATGCTAGTAGCTCACTCCCTACTCACGCCCCAAATGTGACAGTAGAAAACGTCTCTACACATTTCCGAATATTTCCTGGAGTGGAGGAGATGAAATCATCCCACAATGGAGAGCCACTGATTGTAGCTTTTCTAGATAATGCCAAATCACTCTTCTATTTCTTTCGTGCTTGTTTGCTTTTCTCCAATTACTAACCTGAAGTGCCCAGTAGGAAGGCAGCTTCCCTGTGTTTGTTCTGCTGGAAGGGACTCTGTTGACTGGCTCTTTTGCAGATTTATTGCCAAAATACGCATCAGAAATGTGCCAATCCACGCCTTCACCGCCAGCCAGCGGATGACCCTGTTTCCGCATGCCACACCTTGCCCACTCCATATGCTATTTTATAAACTTTGTTCTGTCTGAGTGGTAGAAAGTGATCTCTCATTTTGATTTTTGATGCCAAGTTTATTAGACTATAAATAAAGTGGAATATCTTTTCGTCTTTCCTAAACATTTAAATGTTCCCTTTTATTAGCAGCCTGTTGTCATCCTCTGCCCACTCGTCACTTTTGGTCTTCCACTTGTGTCTTTTTGACATCTTTATACACTTTATATATTAACCTGTAAAGTTTAACTCTGATATCTGCTTTTGCCAGTTTCTCTGTTTAATTTTTTTTTTGGTGGTATATTTTTTCCAGCTGCTGATATCTTCTGTACATATAGAGTCAGATTCATCAGTCTTGTCTTTTATATGTGTTGGTTGTTGCTGTGTTTTTTTTCAGTGAGATGTTTCACACTGTATGATTATTAAAATATTTCACCCTTTTGCCTTGTGGAGAGCAGAGAGTGATGGGCTCCAGTGGTTGCAGAGGGGTTTGGGGCCCATCATGAGCAGAAAAGAGGGCAATTGCATGGCCAGTGATTGTTCAGGCTACGGACAGAATGCAAAGACCATGCCTTGGGCGGCCGAGAGACAGTACATGCCTTCACATGCACGATTGGCGAGCCCGGACCTGAGACAGAGGTCATGTTGAAATGTATCTAGAAGGTCAGGAACTGTCCAGAGGGAAAAATATCCAAGCATGTCCAGACACTGGACATGGCCTCAGGTTGGTTGAGGGCATGTTGCGTAAAGGAGAAAACACGATGTTTACCAGGAGGAAAGGTCAGCCGGGGCAGAGCAGGGAACAGAGTGAAAATTTTCTCTTTTTTCTCTGAGCTCCTGCCTTGGGAAGGGCAGACTCCAACAGAACATTTCTGCTCAAAATGTGGTCCAGCACCAGCACCAGTGGCATCACCAGTGGAGCCACCAACCATCCTGGTTTGCCCCGGGCTGGGGGCTCCTTGGGTCCCTGCTAAAATGGAGAGCATCTCAGTCTCAACTCTGTCTGTCATTCTCAACACCCGGGAGCATTCTAGAAATGCAGAATGGCCGGGTGCAGGGGCTCATGCCTGTAATCCCAGCACTTTGGGAGGCCAAGGCAGGCAGATCACTTGAGATCAGGAGTTTGAGACCAGCCTGGCCAATATGGTGAAACCCTGTCTCTACTAAAAGTACAAAAATTAGTGGTGGTGGGCGCCTGTAATTCCAGCTACTTGGGAGGCTGATGCAGGAGGATCACTTGAACCTGGGAGGTGGAGGTTGCAGTGGCGCCACTGCACTCCGGGTTGGGTAACGAGCGAGACTCTGTCTTGAAAAAAAAAAAAGAAATGCAGAATAATAGGTACCACCCAGACCTGCTAAATCAGACCCAGAATTGGGTAGAATGCACATTAAAGATTGAGAAGCTGAAGGGAGGGCCATTAAGGAGAGAGGAGCCATGAGAAGGAGACTTTTCTGACAGCGTCCTGCCTCCACACCCAGCTGCGTCTGTCCAAGATGCCCCATCCTCGCCTGGGCTGACCCATTCCGCTGCCCGGTGCATCAACCATGCCTGTGTAAATTTCTGTACTTTGATCCTTTACATTTTCCTAAAGATGATAAACAACCCTCCTGAGAGGGTGCCTTTCACATGCAAACCATCCCATCCAGAGCCCACACCCAGCACCCCTCCATTGGGCTCCCACACTCAGGGCCTCTGTGTGCCTGCCTTCATCACCCAGGGCTGGGAACCAGACAACCAGGACCCTGCCTGTGCCCCAGAGCCAATGAAATTACTCAGAGGAGCCAATCCTAAGCCTGCCCATTCTGCTTCACCTGTTCCCTCCTGTGGAAATAATGAAAAGGCTCCTGCCCACATTTTCCCCTCACTCCCTCTGCTTCCTGACCAGCCCCAGTACTTCCCTCTGTGGCTCCTCTGTTGATGGGTGGATGGATGGATAGTAGATACTTGGAGGATGAGTGGATGGATGGGTAGATGAGTGGATGGGTGGATAGATGGAGGATGGATGGATAATGGATGGAGGACGGATGAATGGATAACGGATGGATGGATAGTGGGTGGATGGGTGGAATGGATGAATGATGGTAGGTGGATTCATAAATGACTAGCGATACCATATCTCTACAGCACTGTAACACTTCATGTGTCTTTCACGTTCACGGCCTTTGAATTTGCTAATTACCGCCAGGAAGCAAAGTTGCGGTGGGGATTGTTTGAAATACTGATGGTGGGAGAGGAAGTTTTCTGAACCTTTCTGATAAACAGGTTGTCAATACTGCAGTTTTCAAGTTCATGATACATCTCGCTTTGGTCTTCCCATTAAGGCCAAATGCAATGAATTGACTTTTAAAGAATGTAGCTCAAGCTGGGCACCGTGGCTCATGCCTGTAACACCCAAACTTTGGGAGGCTGAGGCAGGAAGGTTGTTTGAGGCCAGCAGTCAGATCAGCCTAGGCAATAGAGTGAGACCCTGTCTCCCCCCAAAAAATGAGTCCCAGTACACAAAGGCGCAGGGTGCAGATAGAAGGGGAACATCACAGCGTGTTTGTAAAACGAAGTACTTGGAAACAAGACTATAAAGCACAAGAAGGGCATATGAAAAGTCAGCACTAAAATGATTAAGAGAAAATAACAAACGCCTTTCCTCTGGACAATGCAATCAAAATTTTGGATGATTTTACACCATGGGGACAGCCTCATGAGGGAAAACACAGGATGATAAATTGTAAAATATATATAGTTTCAATTTCCAAGTAAAAATTGATATGCTATCTGTGCAGTGAAAATGATTAAACAGAAATGCAGTGATAAATAAACAGGGATTATGGCCAAGCTGCCTGACTTGGAACAAAGCTCAGTAATATAACCAAATCATGAGGACCTTTTATCCCCTTTGACCCAGTAATTCGACTTCCAGCAGTTCTTTCCAGGGAATTAATGAGGCACACTGAGACAGATGTAAATGGAGGTTGGGCATTTTTGTCTTTCTCTGGAACAGTAAAATGTTAGAAAACCATTTTCCTTTTACAGAGACAGAACAAGACTCTTACCTCTTCTTAGGAGGTCTCTACCCAGCTAAGTTGAACCCACTATGCTTTCAAAAATCCTTCCCTTTCTCAGGGATGGAGGTTGTCCACCCAGTTCCTTAAGGCATAAATGGTGCCTGTTCCTGTAGCCATCAGGGTCCTACCACAGAAACAAAACCAGTAGTGCTATGGGCTGAACTGCAGACTCCTCAAATTCAAATGTTGACGTCCTAACCCCACAGCACCGCAAAACGTGACTGTATTTGGGGATAGGGTCTTCACAGAGGCGCCTGAGCTAAAACGAGGTCACTAGGATGGACCTTAATCTGATAGGACTGGTTTCCTCAAAGAAGAGGAAATGTGGATACAGACACACACCAAGTAAAGCCCATGTGAGGACACGGGGAGGGCGGCTGTCTGATCGCCAAAGAGAAAGGCCTCCAAGGAAACCAGCCCTGCTGACACCTGATCGCAAACTTCCAGCCTCCAGAATTGTGAAAAAACACATTTCTGTTGTTTCAGCCACTTGGTACATGGAGCTTTGTTATGGCAGCCCTAGCAGACTAAGTAGGATATAACATGCATATTTATATGTATATTTGTGTGGGGGGATACATGCATATATGTTTTGGGGGAAATACTGCATATTTATATGTATATTTGTGTGGGGGGATACATGTATATATGTGTGTGGGGGAATACATGCATATTTATATGTATATTTGTATGGGGGGATAAGTATATATGTGTACGGGGCAAAATACATGCATTTTATATGTATGTATGTGTGTGTGGGGATATTGATAATAGGTCTATACACGTATATGTGTGTATATATATCATATATATATCACATATGTCATATATATAATTTTTGTCTTTAAAGATGGGGGTCCCCAACCCCCAGGCCATGGGCCCATACTGGCTTATGGCCTGTTTAGGAACTGGGCCACACAGCAGGAGGTGAGGGCGGGTGGGTGAGCAAGTGAGTGAGCGAAGCTTCATCTGTATTTACAGCCGCTCCCCATTGCTCACATTACCACCTCCTGTCCACCTCCTGTCAAATCAGCAGCCACATTAGATTCTCATAGGAGCACGAACCCTGTTGTGAACTGCGTGTGCAAGGGATCCAGGTTGCACGCTCCTTATGAGAATCTAATGCCTGAAGATCTGTCACTGTCTCCCATCAATTCCAGCTGACAGCATGCAGGAAAATGAGCTCAGGGCTCCCAACCAATTCTACATTCTGGTGAGTTGCATACTTTTTTCATTATATATTACAGTGTAATAATAATAGAAATAAAGTTCACAACAAATGTAATGTGCTTGAATCATCTCAAAGCCATCTCCCCACCCTGGTCTGCAGAAGAATTTCCTTCCACAAAACTGATCCCTGGTGCCAAAAAGGTTGCAAACCACTGTTTTAAGAGACTCATTGTAAGGCAATGGCTCACATGATTTTGAAGTCTGGGAGGCATGGCATCTGTGGGGCTGACTGACGATGGGCTGGAAACTCAGGCAGGAGCTAATGCTGCAACCTTGAGGTGGAATTTATTTTTCCTCAGGGAAAACTCAGTTTTTGCTCGTAAGGCCTTCAACTGATGAGATGAGGCCCACCCACATCCTCCAGGATCATCTCCTTCACTGAAAGTCAGCTATTGTAGATGTTAACTGCATCTGTAAAATACCCTCGCAGCCACAGCTGGATGAGTGTTTGATGGAATCCATGTGGATTACAGCCTGGCCAGGTGGACACATGAAATGAGCCACCCACCAAATCCTACCAGTGTCCAGGCCTCGTCAGTTCTGCCTCCTGGACATCCCCTGAGCCAGCTCTGTCTCCATCATTCCCCCTGCCCCACCTCGTCTGGGCACCCATCCTCGCTGTCCTGTGTCCCCCAAGTCTCCTCTGTGTGTGTCTCTGCCATGCACCAGCCCTGGCTTTCATCCAT
The DNA here is from genome assembly GCF_009828535.3 of Hylobates moloch. NCBI lineage: Eukaryota > Metazoa > Chordata > Mammalia > Primates > Hylobatidae > Hylobates > Hylobates moloch. The sequence continues at coordinate 103,936,170 of NW_026652287.1, read as the reverse complement.
AGTGGAGCCAACATGGACTGTCTTAAAAGAAAAGGCGTCCGTGGCCACTGCCTGGGCTAAAACATGTCAACAGATTCATGTCACTGTCAGATAAAGATCTAGTTCCTTACTATGATCCATAGACTGTCTAAGCTCCAGAATTGCTACGTAGGAAGGGTTTAGGGCACGTTGGTTGGGTACGTGCATTAACCTGCCAGGACTGCCACAACAGAACACCACAGACGGGGCGGCTTCAACAACAGAAATCCATTTTCTTACTGTTCTGGAGGCTGGGAGGCTGAGAGATCAAGGTACCAGCAGGGCTGGTTTCTCTTTAGGCCTCTTTCCTCAGCGTATAGAGACAGCCATCTTCTCCCAGTGTCCTTACGTGGTCATCACTTTGTATGTGCCTCTCCTGATCAGGGCTCCGGCCATTTTTTTTTTCTAGACAGAGTATTGCTCCCCAGGCTGGAGTGCAATGGCATAATCTCGGCTCACTGCAACCTCCACCTTCCGGATTCAAGTGATTCTCCTGCCTCAGCCTCCCAAGTAGCTGGGATTACAGGCACCCACTATCACGCCTGGCTACTTTTTGTATTTTTTAAAGTAGAGACAAGGTTTCACCATGGTGACCAGGCTGGTCTCGAATTCCTGATGTCAGGTGATCTGCCTGCCTCCGCCTCCCAAAGTGCTGAGATTACAGGCATGAGCCGTCGTGCCTGGCTACTCCAGCCATATTGAATCAGGAGACACAGATGATACTGATGATCTTGTTCTAACTTGGTCACCTCTGTGAAGACCCCGTCTTCAAATATGCTCACATTCTGAGGTTCTGGAAGGTAGGGTTCCAGCGTGAGTTTAGGGGCACACCATAACAGGAAGCAATGTGGTCTTTGCTGTGAGGTCGTGCTGACATAATTGTTATGGGAAAAGGCAGACGAACCCTGTGCAGACAGCTATGTGTGTGAACTTAATTCAGACTAAGGTGAAGTGTTAAAAGTCCATTTTTACTGATTTTGGTAATTCACGGAATCCAACAAGTTATGGAAATTTAGTTCCATGAGCATATTCAGGGGTGGGGGGAGTTATGGCTGAACATCAGTGATGCCTGGAATATTATGAAGCGGAAAGATTTTCACACCCACCCCCAGAAAAAACAACAACAAAAACTGCCCCAAAATGATTACTGATGGGACCAGGGGATATAATCTGCAAAATGACAACCAGAATAAAATATTTGTTTGTTTGTTTTATTATTTTATATATATTTTTAGAGATAGTGTCTCTCCCTGTTGCCCAGTTTGAGTGAGGGGCACAGTCTCAGCTCACTGCAGCCTTGACCTGCTGGGCTCCAGTGATCCTCTGGCCTCAGCTTCCACAGTAGCTGGGAACACAGGGGGGTGCCACCATGCCCAGATAATTTTTGTATTTTTTTGTAGAGATGAGGTCTTTCTACATTGCCCAGGCCTCAAGCGATCCAATCACCTCGGCCCCCAAAAGTGCTGGGACTACAGGCATGAGCCATGGTGCCTGGCCCAGAATAAAATACTTCCATGGCTTAGAAACAGAGATCTCCAGAACCTCGGCCAGGCTGTGCTGTTTATGAGAAAATTATGCCCTTGCTGAAGGCAACATGTGTATTGCTGGGATTCCAGCTGGGCATTTGGCTTAGGAACCAAGGGGACGTTCCACGGTGGGTCCTTGACCTGACATCTTATCTGGCAGCTGACGTTGTAACTGCTTCTTCTCAGGGACCGTGGCTATTCAGTTAGAACTGTCATTCCCTTCTGACCCCGTTTTCTATTTGGAGTTGGTCCAAATTCCTCATGCAGCACCGGGAGCTGAAAGCCTCCCTGTAGGTCTGGGAGCTTCCATGTGGGGGAATGGCGGATGGTGTTTGGGCCAGGGAGGGGCCAATGGTCTCATCTTCTTCTTCAGCACAAGGCAGTATGGGTTGGGGGGCAAATGGGGTTGTAAATGGGCACAGAAAAATAGTTAGAAAGGGTGAATAAGACCTAGTATTTGATAGCACAATTCGGTGACTATAGTCAATAATAATTTATTTGTACATTTAAAAATGACTAAAAGAGGCCAGGCACGGTGGCTCACGCCTGTAATCCCAACACTTTGGGAGGCCGAGGCAGGCAGATCATGAGGTCAAGAGATTGAGACCATCCCAGCTAACACAGTGAAACCCCATCTCTACTAAAAATACAAAAATTAGCCGGGTGTGGTGGTGTGCACCTGTAGTCCCAGCTACTCGGGAGGCTGAGGCAGGAGAATTACTTGAACCTGGGAGGCAGAGGTTGCAGTGAGCTGAGATTGCATCACTGCACTCCAGCCTGGCAACAGAGCAGGACTTCGAAAAAAAATCAAAAACCGAAGACAAACAAACAAAAAACACGAGAGAGAGAGAGAGAAAGTCAATTCAAAGAAAGATGAAGGATTGTTCATCTCATTTGTAATCCAAAAATTGGACAGCCATGTGAACAGGGAGACCATTTTCCTTCTATCCAATTGGCAAGAATGAAACAAAAAGTACAAGACATTGTATTGTGTGTGTGCCAGTCTATGTTTTGCTTTTTAAATCTTTTTATTTGAGTAGCTTTATGAGTACCAGTGACTTTTGATGACGTGGATGAATTGGATAGTGGTGGTGTCCAGGCTTTTAGTGCACCCATCACCCAAGTAATGTACATTGTACCCAATATGTAGTTTTTTTATCCCTCCCTTTCTCCCTTCCTGCCCCCCTTTCTGAGTCTCCACTGTCCATTATACCACTCTGTCTGCCTCTGTGTACCCACAGCTTAGCTCCCACTTATAAGTGAGAACATGTGGTATTTGGTTTTCTATTGCTGAGTTACTTCACTTAGAATAAGGGCCTTTGGCGGTGGGCTCACGCCTGTAATTCCAGCACACTGGGAGGCCAAGGTGAGCAGATCACATGAGGTCAAGAGTTCGAGACCAGCCTGGACAACATGGAGAAACCCTATCTGTACTAAAATTACAAAAAATTAGCCAGGCGTGGTGGTGCACGCCTGTAGTCCCAGCTACTTAGGAGGCTGAGGCAAGAGAATCACCTGAACCCAGGAGGTGGAGGTTGCAGTGAGCAGAGATCACGCCACTGCACTCCAGCCTGGGTGACAGAGCGAGACCCCGTCTCAGAAAAAAAAAAAAGAGTAAGGGCCTTCAGTTCCATCCAAATTGCTGCAAAGGACATGATTTCATTCTTTCTCAATGGCTGAGTAGTATTCCATGCTGTATATGTGCCACATTTGCTTTATCCACTCATCTGCTGATGGGCACTTAGATTGATGTCATATCTCTGCAATTGTGAATTATGCTGTAATAAACATATGAATGCAGGTGTCTCTTTTATATGAAGGACACCTTCGGGTACATACCCCGCCGTAGGCTTGCTGGAAGGAATGGTAGATCTGCTTTTAGCTACTTGAGAAACTTCCGTACTGTTTTCCACAGAGGCTGTACTAATTGACATTCTCACCAGCAGTGTAGAGAGATCCCTTTTCTCCATATCCACACCAACGTCTATTGTTTTCGTGAAAAAAGTGCAACACTTTAGGTTTGCAAATACCTGGGAGAAATCTTAAAATGTTGCTAGAAAGGAATGTTGATAGCTGTATAATTCTGTAACTGCCCCCCTGCCCCTCAAATTGGAAACAGTTTAAATAGCCACCAACAGGAAAATAGATAAACTGATATATCCATATTATGGAATACCACTGAGCAGTAAAAAGGAACAAAATATGATTATTTAATAATCAATGTTAATCAGTAAAATCTTGATACATGTAACAACATGGATGTATCTCAAAACATTAGGAGAAAAAAGTTGAACAAAATATTGCATAATTCTATTTACATAAAATTCTAGAAAGTCACAAAACAATAGAGACTGGAAGTAGATTGGAGCGGTGTGGTGCTGGGATGGAGGGAGAGGAGGGATCGAAGGCAAATTAGCACAGAAAAATCTGCTATGGTTTGGGTCTGTGTCCACCCCGCTCCCTACATCTCATGTCAAATTGTAATTCTCAGTGTTGGAGGCGGGGCCTGGTGGGAGGTGATTGGATCATGGGGGTGGAATGTCCCCCTTGCTGTTCTCATAATAGTGAGTTCTCACGAGATCTGGTTGTTTAAAAGTGTGTAGCACCTCCCCCCATCTCTTCCTCCTGCCCCGGCCACGTAAGACATGCCTGGTCCCCTTTACCTTCCGCCATGATTGTAAGTTTCCTGGGGTCTCCCTAGCCTGGCTCCCTGTACAGCCAGCGGAACCGTGAGTCTATTAAACCTCTTTTCTTTATAAATTACCCGGTCTCAGGTAGTTCTTTTTTTTTTTTTTGGGACAGAGTCTCGCTCGTCGCCCAGGCTGGAGTGCAGTGGCGCAATCTCCGCTCACTGCAAGCTCTGCCTCTCGGCTTCACGCCATTCTCCTGCCTCAGTCTCCCGAGTAGCTGGGACTACAGCCGCCCACCACCACGCCCGGCTAATTTTTTGTATTTTTAGTAGAGACGGGGTTTCACCGTGTTAGCCAGGATGGTCTCGATCTCCTGACCTTATGATCCGCCTGCCTCGGCCTCCGAAAGTGCTGGGATTACAGGCGTGAGCCACCGCGCCCAGCCCTCTCAGGTAGTTCTTTACAGCAATGTGAGAACAGACTAATACAAAAACTTTTTAAAAATGTATATATATCTATATATAAATTTAAAAAATGTATATATAAATTTTTAAAAATTTATATATATATATATATACAGTTTTTTTTGAGGCAGGGTCTCACTCTGTAGCCTAGGCTGGAGTGCAGTGGCATGATCATAGCTCACTGAAGCCTTGACCTCCTAGGCTCAAGTGATCCTTCCATGTCAGCCTCCCAAGTGGCTGAGATTACAGGCAGGTGTCACCCCACCCAGCTAATTTTTTTTTTTTGTAAAGACAGGGTCTTGCTTTTTTGCCAAGGCTGGTCTTGAACTCCTAGCCTCAAACAATCATCCCACCTCAGACTCCCAAAGCATTGGGATTACAAGTGTGAACCACCTTGCCGGGCCAAGAAACTTTTTAGACTAATTAAACGTTCTGTATATTGATTGTGGTGGTGGTTTCATGAGTGTATACAACCACTAAAATGCATCAAACTGTATATTTAAAATAGGTAAATCATATTATACGTAAATTATAACTCAATAAATCTAGGGAGTTTTTACAAAATTTCAACCTCACAGATTTCAGGCCCACAAGAAGATTATCGTTCTAGCACAGAATGCCGAGGCATGGTGGGAGTCGAGAAGACAAACATTCAGTCCTTCTACAGACATTTATTAGTTGCCTGCTGTATGCCAGACTGGGATCTTGCATCCACCCACACACAACGGACTCCAGAGCCTGGAAAACTTCGCTCTCTGCAGCCCTGGTTTCCATGGCAACCGCTGGAGGCTGCATCTGTCCTTCACAGAAAATCAGTGCTCCTGAGGCAGCAAGGGGGAGGGGCTCAGGCCTGCAGTTTTCTCCATCCGTGCTTAGATCATGGGTCCTGTACATCTTAAAATATGTTCTTGGATGAGGTCCTCAGAGAGGGGAGTACAGCAGGGCGTGTGAGCCACTGCCTTTTGTTTGCATTGGAATTCTTAGTTGCATCAAGAGAAAAAAGCGGTGGCTGGCATCCATAGGAAGTATTGCTGAAAGGGTGCTGGGTAGATCTCAGGCTCTCAGAGAAAGCTGCAGACCCAGGCCTGGGGGCTCTCCTGTCACATCCAGGTCTCCAGGTTGAGCTTTCGGGACTCCGTGTTAGCTCTTGGCTTTTTTTCATCCCCACTGACGTCTCCTCCAGTCCCCTGGCCACACTCACCAACTCACTTCTCCATGATTTTCTGCCCTCCACCAACAGCCCACACCTCCCTCCTGAGCCTTCCAAATCATTTCCTTCTCAACTACAGCCATCAATGGGTTTCACGTCGTTTCCAACAATGAAAAACCAAGTCCATCAGCACGTCAGATCAAATCCTTCTCCAGAGTCTACCTTCAGCCATTCCCCTCACCCCACATAACTCCTCAACCCGCCCATCTTCTGTCGTTACCCTGGCCCAACTTCATCGCATGCTGCAACCCCTTTGAGGTCTCAGAACGGATCATGTGTGGAAATAAACTATTGGAGCTTCCATTTTCATTTATTTTTTATCTTATCCTCTGAAAAATTTTCCGTGTTTTATTTTGCACGTAACATTTTTCTGTGTATCTCATTTGTAAATAAATTAATAAAAGTATATTGGAAGAATTAACTAATTCTATCTAGATTTAGTGAGTGGCCAGCTAGGTCTCCTGGCATCTCCCTGCCTTTCCCTTTCCCTTCTTCTGTCTCCTTCCCTGTAGCCAGAGTGATCTTATATTGCACCCTTAATTAGAAATCATTCTGGATGGATTGATTCCGGCACTTCAGCTCCTATTAACTTCAAAGTTGACCTGATCAGGTACAGCAAACATTGTCCATTAGCAAGTCCTGTCAAGGTTCTCTCCAAAGGATTTGTCGTTACCAACTAAATTCTCTGGTAACTTTTCTTTTTTCCGATTCCATTGTACCCACATGAACTCAGTATCCAAACTATCATGGATAGCCCAGATGTTTCGAAAATGGTTGGGTGTAACATGACCAAGCAGCAAAGGTTCTCAGTGGATATTATGGCAAATGAGATACACAAATACCCAAGAAGCACATGAAAAGATATTCACTATCATTAGGCACCAAGAAAATGCGAGTCAAAACCACAATGAGATGTCACTTTAGACCCACTATGATGGCTATAGTCAAAATAGACTATAACAAGCGTTGGTGAGGACAGAGAAATTGGAATCTTCATAAATGCTGTTGGGGATGTAAACTGGTGCAGCTGTTTTGGAAAGCAGTTCCTCAGAAGGTTAAATATAGCACTACCCTGAGACCCAGTAATCCTACTCTTAGATATATACCCCAAAGAAATGAAAACATACATCCACACAAACAAAAACTTTCATACAAATGTTCATAGCAGTGTTAGTCATAATAGCCAAAAGTGAAAACAGCCCAAATGTCTATCAACTTATGGATACATAAATAAAATGTGGCACATCCATACAATGAAATATCATTCTGCCATAAACAAGAATTAAGTACTGATACATGTTACAGCATGGATGAGCTCAAAAACATTAAGCTAAGTGAAAAAACCTTACCCAAAAGTCATATATCATATGATTCAAAATGCAAAAATCTACAGATACATGAAGTAGATTCATGTGCTGCCTGGGGCTGGGGAACATTGGGAGGAAATGGTGAGTTACAACTAAGGGGCATGGGATTTTTTGGTAGGGGATGATCTAAATGTTCTAAAATTCCAAATGTTCTAAAACTGATTGTGGTGATGATTTCCAACTCTATGAATATACTAAAAACCATTGACTTATAAGTACTTTAAACAATGAATTGCATAGTATGTGACTATCTCAACAAAGCTGTTATTACATTTTAGTGAATTCTCATTTGTTTAGTTTTGCTCTGAATGTATAACAGAATTTTGTTCAGTGGAAGTAGGTTGGCATTATGCATCACACACAGGCACCAGCTTCATGCCAGGTCCCTTAACAGACCCTCATGATGGGAACCCAGAAAATGAGGGGGCAGGATGCTCACCCCAGGAAATGAGAGGGAGGAAAAAAGAAACTGATGAATGATGGAAATCAGGGACACGATCTGCAAAACAGATGGCTAGTATTTCATATTTTTATGGTTTGGAAATAGAGGTCTCCAGAACACTGGGTGGGTTGTGCTCTTTCCGAGAAAGCCAGTCTCTTACTGAGTTGGATGGCAGCATATATATTGCTTGGATTCCAGTACAGAATTTCACTCGTTAATCAGGGAAAAATTCCATGGTGGGTTGTTGAACCGAGGTTTTATCTGGCAACTGGGCGAGATGTTGACATTCAAACTACTTCTCAAAGACCAAGAGTCTCCAGTTAGAAAGATTTCTACCATCTGAACTTCTATTTATTTGAGCCCAAATTCTTCCTGCAGTAACCAAGGTCTTCTTGCAGGACCTTAGTCTGATAGATTATAATGTGAGCCATTTTTATCATTTTAAGTGTCCTATTATATACGTAATATAAATAAAAAATATATATATATTTTTATTTTTATTTATTTATTTTGAGGCAGAGTCTCGCTCTGTCACTCAGGCTGGAGTGCAGTTGCGTGATCTTGACTCACTGCAAACTCTGCCTCCCGGGTTCAAGCGATTCTCCTGCCTCAGCCTCCCGAGTAGCTGGGATTACAAGCGTGCGCTGCCGCACGGGCCAATTTTTGTATTTTCGGTAGAGATGGGGTTTTACCATGTTGGCCAGGATGGTCTTGATCTCCTGACCTCACGATCCACCCATCTTGGCCTCCCAAAGTGCTGGGATTACAGAAGTGAGCCACAGCGCCCGGGCAGATATTTCTATTTTTTGTAAGTCATTGTTACTATTTACTATTTTTATTTTCTATCAGCTTTTAAAAGAAATAGATGGGATTCATTTTAATAATATATTTTGTTTAACCCCATGTTTCAAAAACGTTATCATTTCAACATGTAATCGATATAAAAATTGTAATAATATATTTTACAGTCTTTGAAACTCATCGTGTGGCATGGCTCAATTCACAGCAGCCACATATTAAGTGCTTAACAGCCACCTGTGGTTTGCGGCTGCTCTGTGGGACATTCCAGTCCTAGAGTGCTGTCTGAATAGGGGGAGCAGCGCTCGTGCCGTCTGAATAGAGGGAGCAGCGCTCGTGCCATCTGAATAGAGGGAGCAGCGCTCGTGCCATCTGAATAGGGGGAGCAGCGCTCGTGCCATCTGAATAGGGGGAGCAGCGCTCGTGCCGTCTGAGTAGGGGGAGCAAGGCTTGGGGCAAGGAAGTGGGCTCGTGGCCTCCATTCTGCAGTCATGGCAAGAAAACCGAAGAGAATATTTTTGAAGCTATGGGATGAAGAAAGATGTACTAAACATGACACAAAATTAACGAATACAAAATAATAAATCTATACTTCACAAACATTGAAAATGTGTGTGTGGTGTGTAAGGAAAACGTCCACCACAAACAAGACTTAAATGGCAAGCCCAGGTCAAATATGTAAAAATAGAGATGATGATCCAGAACTTTATATCACTAACATAAACATATGAGATACATAGAAATTATATACATAAATAAACGTAATATAAACTCAGGAAAAGTTGAACACTAAGATAGAAAAGTGGGCAAAGAATATGAGTAGAATAATTACCAGAGAGTATTTATAGGTGCAACAAACATAAAAGAGACATTCCACCCTACTACTACTTTTTTTTTTTTTTAGACTGAGTCTCGCTCTGTCGCCCAGGCTGGAGTGTGCAGTGGCATGATCACAGCCCACTACAGCCTTGACCTCCTGTGGTCCAGCAATTCTCCCACCTCAGCCTCCCAAGTAGCAGGGACTACAGGCATGCACCACCACACCCCGGTAAAATATATATTAAAAAAATACATAGTTTTGTAGAGACAGGACTACACCATGTTGCCCAGGCTAATCTCAAACTCCTGGGCTCAAGAGATCTGCCCACCTTGGCCTCCCAAAGTGCTGAGATTACAGGCGTGAGTCTACCCTACTTCTAATACCAAAACAGACACTCAAAGTACATAGAAGTCATTTCAGATGAATGAAATAGAAAACAAGAATAATATTAGAGTAAGGAAGGTTGTAGGAAAATGGGCATTCTCAAATGCTAGTGACCAAATTTTGGGGATAGGTGCCAAAATTTAAAAAGTATGTGTGCTTTGACTTAGCCAGCCTACCTCTGGGAGTCTGCTGTCTGCAGACATTCACAAACATTCAGGAAGGTACAGAGGAGTTAGCACATCTTTGTCTACATTAGCAAGAAATTGGCAACAAGTGTATACAATGAGTATCCTTTTATCCTGCAGTCTTGATGTGCAAACCGAATTCTTCCCAAAACAAATATTTTTGGAGGAACATTTAATGTCATCATAACATATTCCGTGAGAAAGACAGGCTAAATATATATCTGTCCACCTCAATGCCAATTTGGAGCATAAAATAATTCATTCATTCACTATGTATATTTGAGACAGACAAATAGAGGACTTTGTATGCACCAGACTTGGTGTGAGGTGCTGGGGAGATGGCAGAGAGCAAAAGTAAAGCAGGTCCTCGCTTACAGAGCTGCCAAAAGAAAACAAGGAAAATGCCTCTTTAGAAAGACATTCTGCACTATTTGCAAAAAAATATGGTGGCTCACGCCTGTAATCCCTGCACTTTGGGAGGCCGAGGCCAGTAGATCACTTGAGGTCAAGAGTTTGAGACCAGCCTGGCCAACATGGTAAAACCCATCTCTACTAAAAATATAAAAAATTAGCTGGGCATGGTGGCGCACGCCTGTAATCTCAGCTACTCGGGAGGCTGAGGCAGCAGAATTGCTTGAACCTGGGAGGCAGAGGTTGTAGTGAGCTGAGATTGAGCCACTGCACTCCAGCCTGGGTGACAGAGAGAGACTCCATCTCGAAAAAAAAAAAAAAAAAATTTGTGCTTTCTCCATGGCTCCACCCCTATCTATGTCACCTAAAGAAATTCTCCATCATGTGGGCAAGGGAACGTGCACGAGGTTGTCCACTGCAACCTTCAACCAATCAGTAAATATTGATAAGGTGAGAGTGATGTGTGAGGCGATGTGTGAGGCACTGTCTGAGACATTCAGAGTGACTCTGATACCCAAAATAAAAAATCAGGGTGGGGAGCAGCCAGATTGCCCCTCAAGAGGAGACGGAGCAAATGAAGGATGATTGCTATAGACTGAATGTTTGCGTCCCCACCTCCCCCCACAATTTATATGTTAAATCCTAACTCCCAGTGAGATAGTATTAGGAAGTGGGACCTTTGGGAGCGGATTAGATGATGAGGGTGGAGGCTCATCATGGGATTATTGTCCTAGACAAGAGGCCCTAGAGCTCACAAGGTCTATTGTACAACGTGGTGACTATAGTTCATGACAATGTAAAAACTGCTAAAACAGTAGATTTTTAGTGTTCTCACCATAAAAAAAAAGGGGGAGGTAGAAAGGCTTAGATCAATTAGATCAACATAACCATTCCACAATGTATACATATTTCAAAACATCATGTCGTCACCATAAATATATACGATTTTACTTGTCAATTTAAAAACTAATTGATTAATTAATTTTTAACAAGACCCCAGAGGGCTCCCTCAAGAAGACAGCAGGAAGTGGCCCTTCCCTAGGCACTAAATCTGCCGCACCTTGGATTTTCCCTCCAGAACTGTCAGAAATAAAAATCTCTTGTTTCTAATCCACCCAATTGATAGTATTTTTGCTATAGCAGCCCGAACAGACTAAGACGAGGATGTATTCACACAGTGATTGCTACATTACTGCAAACGAAAGAAGTTACTGTATGGAGAATAAATGTCTAAAGGGGAGGCTGGGCAGTGTCGTTGCAGCCCCGTGCCCAGTCACCGTCTATGTGATCATGCGGCTCAATCTCCCCACTGCCCTCACAGCCAGCTGAAAGAATCCTCTTTCCTTTCTTGTTCACCGTTGTTAGTTATTTCTCTTGAGAGCCACTAACAGAATTGAAATCATAAGAAGAATTAAAGGAGTGGTTTTTCCTGGATGACATTGTCTGTCCTCCGAAAACAATCTATTAGTGATAGAATTATGGCGGGGAGTGAGGTATCCTTATCCATTTGTACAAAAAGACATATATGATGCAGCTGCTCTGTGCTGAGTTGGTTTTCGAATCTGCACTTATCTGCTTTTTTTTTTTTTTTTTTTTTTTTAAGAGACAGAGTTTTGCTCTGTTGTCCTGGCTGGAGTGCAGTGGTGCCATCATAGCCTACTGCAGCTTCAAACTCCTGGGCTCAAGCGATCCTCTAACCTCAGCCTCCCAAGTAGCTGAGACTCTAGGCCTGCCCCACCACCCTTGGCTAATTTTTATGTATTTTTATTTTGTTGTAGAGACAGAGTCTTGTCATGTGGCCCAGGCTGGTCTCGAACTCCTGGCTTCAAACAATCCTCCTGCCTCGACCTCCCACAGTTTTAGAATTACAAGTGTAAGCCACCATGGCTGATCTCTTCCTTACTTAACTGGATATATTTGGACTCTGTTTAGCTCATGCATCAGGGATACCCTGGCAGGAAGGATGCTGGTTGACATCTGGACCTGGTTCCCTGGAACCCTCTAAGGGATTCAAGAAGTAGGATCTCTCCCCACTATCCCTGGGTCTGTTCCCATTTAAGGCTTTGTCCTGTACCACAGGTCATTTTGCACCCTTGGCCACCGCCCTAGTCTAAGCTACCGCCATCTGGAGCATTCCCACCCTGGTCTCCAGGCTTCCACGCTTAGCCTTCAAGGTCCTTCTCCAGTAAGCAGCCATGACCCGCCTTTAAAAACACAAGTTGATCCTAGCCCCTACCTCCTTATAGGTGGTGAGCAATTGGTCAATTTGTGTCTGATTTCATTTCTTTGCCCCACTTTTTAATTCTATATCCAAGAATTTATCCTCAATGGAAACTTGCTCAAATGTACTAAGAATGTCTATCACTGAGACTTGGACAGTCTTGTTTACAAAACATGCACATTAGCCGGCAAGTCTATAAACTATCCTCACCAAGAATGGTGAATCCAGTGAGCAGGTGGCATTTTCCTAACCATAAACAGAGTCCATTTCAGTCAAACTCAGTGAATAAACTTGTGAGGTCTGCTGTTCCACATTGTACCTGGAGTCAGCAGTACTGTATTGTCCCAGCCTCGGCAACAAGGCAAAACCCATCTCTAAAAAATGGTTTTAACAATTAGCTGGGCATGGTGGCATGTGCCTGTAGTGTGTGCCTGTAGTCCCAGCTACTAGACGACTAGAGAGGCTGAGGTGGGAGGATTGCCTGAGGCTGCAGTGAGCTATGTTCATGCCACTGCACTCCAGCCTGGGCAACAGAGTAAGATCCCATCTCAAAAACAAAACAAAACAGTACTGTATTGTACACTTGGAAATTTGTTAAGAGGGTAGATCTCATGCTAAATGTTCTTACCACAATAAAATAAAATAAAACAAAATAAAGACTGGGTGCAGTGGCTCATGCCTGTAATCCCAACATTTTGGGAGGCTGAGATGGGAGGATCGCTTGAGGCCAGGAGTTCAAGACCAGCCTGGTCAACATAGCGAGACCCCCATCTCTAATAAAAATAAGACAAAATATAAAAGGGGGGGAAGAGACAAATAGGCAAGCTCTTTTTCTCTTTCAAAATAAAGCCATATTTTAAAGTATACTTCCTGATGTGGAAATGTTCATGCATTAAATAAAAAAGAAGATGGAAAACTGCAGATAAGGTATCCCAATTTTATGTAAAACTTTATGTGGAGATAAGCGTGGAAAAAAAAAGTCTGGACGTGCAGCAAGCTGTAAGCAATGTTTTTCACGGAGCTGTTAGACTATGGGGAGACATTTGGATCTTTGAGGTCCAGAGCCCTAGAAGTGTTCCTTCTCTTTGACCAATAATTATTGGTTGTGTGTGTATGTATGTATACACATATACATATATGTACATAAATACAAATTATTTCCGCCCCTAGAGATTAATAGGCCTCAAAGGAAAGTGTGACTGCATCTCTCCCGTGCTTAACTCACTTCAGTGGATTCCCTTTGCTCTGTAAGACTTCCTTCCCCATCGTGATTTGCAAGCAGTTTGCTCTGCAGAATTTCTACAAAGGCAGGAGGGGCTGGAGGTGAGATGCGCTCAGATTGGGGAGAGGCTGCCTCTAAGATTCATTTGCACAATGCTTTGACTCAAATAACGCCCTTAGGAAAATGAAAACAGTTTCCTCGAATATTTGGTTATACATGTATGTGTGTGTGCGAAAGTGTGAGTGTGGGAGTGTGTATATAGACAAAAAAAAAAAAACCTGAAATTCTCATTGACCTATCCATGATTTCAACCCATTGTGTAATTTGGGTTAGCCAAGCATATCCAGAGCCAGATGGCTATTCTGTTTAAAAATCTGCAGTGTGCACATAAAAACACCAGCTTTGGGCCAGGACTCAACACAGGCACCCAATCCATCAGAGTGACGAGGCCGAGGTTCCACCCCGGAAAACTAGGAGAAAAGCTAAGGAAGGTGGGGGAAGGATATCGTCTGGAAAGGAGATGCCTGGTGTTAGATATTTTCAGGGTTCGGAAACGCACGTCTTCAGCACAGAGGCCAATATTAAGCTGTTTCCAAGAAATCCAACCGCTTCCTGCTAGAGAGGAGATGTATGTATGGTTTGGTTTCCAGCCGAGCACTGAGCTAATATGAACCATGGTGAGTCTTTGAACTAAAATATAATCTGATGACTGGGCCAGGAGGCAATATCCAATCGGCTCCTTTCCAAGAACCACACATTTCCAATTAGACGTGTGCTCCCGAGGGACCCCTAGGTGCAATTCAGATCTGGTGCCAATCCCTCCCGTAGCAATGGGATCTGGAGGCCTTCATAAGAACTAGAGTTTCTGGGTGCAGTGATGGGCACGGTGTGCACAGCAGGAAGAGAGTTCTTTTCTGAAGAAATCATATTCAGTAAAATATGATTTGGGAGGATATATTTATAATCACGTGATGGGAAATGCCTCATTCAAAACAATCCAAACAACAGTCACAAAATAAAAAGGCATTCAATCTGACCATCCAAACACTAAAAATGTAGGAACATGAAGACTCCTGTCACAAATATGATTTAACAACCTACCAGCTGAAATCATTGCGGTGTAAAGTCGAAGGAATTGCTCAGGTCAAGCAATTGTGCTAACAGGTCAAGATGGTAAAACAACATCAGATTGGAAAAGCCAGAAAGGGATCTGAAAAGAGAGTTCATGAAAGAGAAAAAGCAAAACTGTTTTGTGTTTTTGTTTTCGAGTCTCGCTGTGTTGCCCAGGCTGGAGTGCAGAGGCATGATCTCAACTCACTGCAACCTCTGCCTCCTGGGTTCAAGCGATTCTCCTGCCTCAGCCTCCTGAGTAGCTGGGATTACAGGCATGCACCACAATGCCTGGCTGGTTGTTGTATTTTTAGTAGAGACGGGGTTTCACCATGTTGGCCAGGCTGGTCTTGAACTCCTGACCTCAAGTGATTCACCTACCTCAGCCTCCCAAAGTGCTGGGATTATAGGCATGAGCCACCACGGCCAGCGAAAACTTTCAAGAAACGTGAAAAGATGCTCCAATTTTCTGGTAAAGCAAAATTGGAAGTCAATATTCACCATAGCCCAAAGGTGGTGGGAAGGTGGGAAACCCAGTGTCCAGTGATGGATGGGTGGGTGAGTAAAATGTGGTCTCTCCATAAATGGATTATTATCCAGTCTTAAAGGAAATTCCAGCCTGGCAACACCGCGAAACGCAGTCTCTATAAAAGATACAACATTTACCTGGCACAGTGGCTCATGCCTGTAATCCCGGCACTTTAGGAGGCCAAGGCGAGCGGATCACGAGGTCGGGAGATCGAGACCATCCTGGCTAACACGGTGAAACCCCGTCTCTACTAAAAACACAAAAAAATTAGCCGGGCGTGGTGGCAGGCGCCTGTAGTCCCAGCTGCTGGGGAGGCTGAGGCAGGAGAATGGCGTGAACCCGGGAGGCGGAGCTTGCAGTGAGCCCAGATTGTGCCACTGCACTCCAGTCTGGGTGACAGAGCAAGACTCCGTCTCAAAAAAAAAAAAAACAAAACATTTAGCCAGGCATGGTAGTGCATGCCTGTAGTCCCAGCTACTCGGGAGGCTGAGGTAGGAGGATGGCTTGAGCCCAGGAGGTTGAGGCTGCAGTGAGCTGTGCTCACACCGCTGCACACTTCAGACTGGGTGACGGAGTGAGACCCTGTCTCAAAAAAATGAATCAATGAATAAAAGAAAGGAAATTCTGACACAGGCTACAACATAGATGAACCTTGAGGACGTTATTCTAAGTGAAATAAGCCACACACAAAAGGACAAATACTATATGATTCCACTATCAAAAGTAGTCAAATTCATGGATTCAAAAAGTACAGTGGTGGCTGCCAGGGGCTGAGGTGGGGAAAACAGGGAGTTGTTGTTTAATGGGTACACAGTTTCAGTTTTGCAAGATTTTTTTTATCCATCCCCTCAAGCGTTTATCCTTTGACTTACAAACAATCCAATTACACTCTTTATTTTAAAATGTACAATTAAATTACTATTGACTACGGTCACCCTGTTGTGTTATCAAATAGTAGGTCTTAGTAAGTCGTATTCCTGCTAACACTTTTTGTGTGTGTGCTCATTAACCATTCCACCTCCCCACCAGCTCCTACTACCCTTCCCAGCCTTTGGTAACCAACCTTCTACTCTCTACGACCTTGAGTTCAACTGTTAGATCCCACAAATAAGTGAGAACATGCCATGTTTGTCTTTCTGTCCGTTTTGCAAGAGTTCTGGAGATGGGTGGCAGTGATAACACCACCATTGCACAACGTCAATGTGCTCAAGGCCACTGAACTGCACACTTTTAAATAGCTAAGGTGGTAAATACTATGTTATGTGTATGTCACCATAATGTGTTTAAAATCTGGAAGTCAAAACCAAAATGAAAAGTCATTGCTGTGATAAAGACAGACCGCTTCAGATGAAGCCAGTGGGAAGGTAGGCAGGCACAGTCTTTCTGGTAAATATTTGAGTCATTGGTATCAAAGCACCAAGGGTAGAGACACACCCTTTGACTCCACGATCCTGTTTCTGGGCATCTGGTCAACATGAAAATCAGGAAGCTTTGCCTATCTACATGGGAACCATGACAACATTGTGAATGACAGCAAGATGTTGGAAGCTGATGGGTAGAATCTACGTACAAGACGTCATCTGCAGTATGATGCAGCATCTTACACTTAGGAGGAGATGGTTCCTTAAAAAAAAAAAAAAATTAATGGTGTTTCAATGCCTGTTCAAAGAATTGTAATTAACTCCTAGCCTAATTCAATACTAAAAATTATATCTATAAACCTTTCAGCCGGGCATGTGGCTCACGCCTGTAACCCCAGCACTTTAGGAGGCCAGTGGATCACGTGAGGTCAGGAGTTCGAGACCAGCCTGGCCAAAATGGTGAAACCCCATCTCTACTGAAAATACAAAAATTAGCCGGGCACGGCGGCACATGCCTGCAATCCCAGCTACTTGGGAGGCTGATGCAAAAAAATCGCTTGAACCTGGGAAGTGGAGGTTGCCGTGAGCCGAGATCACGCCACTGCACTCCAGCCTGGGTGACAGAGTGAGACTCTGTCTCAAAAAAAAAAAAATCTTTCAACTAAGATACTTAATGAACTATTTAAAAAACAAATCATCTAAGAAGAAAAGCAGGAAAGTGATGGTTTATGGATAATAATCCCAGTTTGACCAAAAATCAATCATTCATTCCTGTATTCAGTTACGCATACTCTAGAAGAATGCCACCCAACAGAAATAAAATTTCAGCCACAAATGTGAACCATGTATGTAAATCTAAGTTTTCTAGCAACTACTGTTTAAAAAAAAAATAGGTA
This sequence comes from Hylobates moloch, assembly GCF_009828535.3. Taxonomy (NCBI): domain Eukaryota; kingdom Metazoa; phylum Chordata; class Mammalia; order Primates; family Hylobatidae; genus Hylobates; species Hylobates moloch. Next base: position 103,918,576 of record NW_026652287.1, on the reverse strand, counting down.
AAACTAATCAATACAAAAATCATTAGCGATACTTCAATAAAAAAATTTTTTTTGTACCAAGTCCTCAAAATCCACTGTGTGCTCTGCCACGACAGCATGTCTCTACGGGGACCGGCCACATTTCAAGCGGTCAGTCGCCACCTGTGTCCAGTGCCGCCATGTTGGGCAGCCCAGTTCTGGAGATGTGCTGAGATGTTTTCGCAGTCACCTTTAGAGCCTGGAAAATTCCAGAGTCTGCGGCTCTTTCTCCATGGAAACGCTGGCTACAGTTTCCATGGAGACAGCCCCTGCAATGGCAGAGGGTGAGAGCTCTTGAGGGATGAATAGAGCAGAGCAACTAACAACAAAATAGTCTGTTCGGAGGACGGGATGGGCTGGGGGAAGGAACCAGTAGACAGCCACCCTGTCAACACCTCATGCACAGCATTGATGTGTGAAAAATTGAATTATCAGACAGGGTCCTTGCAAATGAAGAGAAAATGGCCTTCCTTGAGTCTCAGCACACCTTACTGGAAATCGCCAATCCCCTGCAAGCTGAGGTGCTAGGAGCATCATCCATGCATCCCAGCATCCACACATCCACGCATTTGTTCATGGGATTAAAATGGACTGAGCTCCATCATTCGCCAGACTCAGTACAAGGAGCTGGAGCTGCAGAAGCCATGCAAACCAGGCACAGCCTCCGCCGTGGCAGAGGAAGGGAGGGGCATGATTGCACTCGGAAAAATTTAACTTTATTCATTATTTGTTGAAGTATTTGTTGAATCTCTATCACATGCCAGACACCATGCTAGAGATTGGGGATTCGCCAAAACCCGCAATAGAGGCCTTCCACCTCTCAGAGCTTGTGTTCTAGCAGGGGAGGTGGGCTGTAAACAGGAAAGGATGTTGGGGTGATGAGTCCTGAAATGAAAACTACATCAGGGTTGTCAGGGAGAGAGTGAAATGAGAGGCCATGTTTTAGACGAAGCCAGGGAAGATCTTTCTAGGATGATATGACTAAGGAAAGGTCGGAATGAAGGGAGGGAGGGAGGCTCCAGAAATTCTCAACCTACCTGCTGTACTAACCCTACATCAATACACAAATGTGTGTATCAAGTAGAAATAAATTCTACAGCTCAGGGCACCAGAAGTATGAGAGCCATGGGAGAGAAACAAGGTTTAAGATGCACAAAGCCAGAGCTAGCTCGTGCAAAAATGTTCTGAAGATCAGAGGTTTAAAAATCATAAGCAGAGGATTTGATGATCGCTAATGCTTAGTCAAGATGCCAGTTCTCCTCTGTTAGCAACGAACTCACTAACATGGTGTTCGTGATGACAACATCCCAGGAAAACTATAACCTCGAGTTTAGCTGCATCCCTGTTTCACTTGAGACTAACTTGGTGGAGTTCTACAAAGAGTGAGGACACCTGTTGATGAAGATGTCACAAGGTGCCTGGTCCTGAGGGAGTCTGGTGGTTCCAGGCAAAATGTCACATAAAAATTTCCCTCTGATGCTGAAGAGTGGAACAAGAAGCAGATGCTCCAATGACTAAATTCTTTACACATTCATTCAACCCATCAATCAATTCATCAATCATGATAGCAAAAGAGTACTCTGATCACACAATTTTTCAGCACCACCCAATACAATGTCATGGCAGTTTCAAAAAGCATTTGTGTATGATCTAATTTCAGATTTTTTGTTTTCTGGGTCTTGTTTTCTTTTTTTCAAAATTATCAATCACATCAGAATTCAAATGTGCCAAAAAGGACGTATCCTAGGAAGTCAAATTTCAGTCTGAAAGAAGAATGGTAAGTGCTTCAAAATATAAAAATAATCAAAATTGCTGTCAAAGAAAGTCATGATGATGAGAAAAACAATTATGACCACCAAAAAAATTAAGATGTAGAAAATGAAAACAGCTGCAGAAGACTTTTTTTTAAATTATAAGAACCAAGACTCAGCTGGGCGTGGTGGCTCACGCCTGTAATCCCAGCACTTTGGGAGGCCGAGGGGGGGGCGGATCACGAGGTCAGGAGTTCAAGACCAGCCTGGCCAACATGGTGAAACCCCGTCTCTACTAAAAATACAAAAATTAGCCGGGCGTGGTGGCGCACAGCTCCCAGCTACTCGGGAGGCTGAGGCAGGAGAATTGCTTGAGCCCGGGAAGCAGAGGTTGCAGTGAACCTAGATCGTGCCACTGCACTCCAGCCTGGCTGACAGAGCGAGACTCTGTCTCAAAAAACAAAAAACAAACAAACAAAAAAAAGAACCAAGACTCCTCCAAATAAGAAATGAAAAGCAGAAAGAAAAGATAAATAAAAGCAACTAAAAATACATTTTGTAGGTCACCAAATCACATACAAAGACATTAGCATTAAATTCATTTCAACAGATTTGTTGATTTTGATAAGAACCATGAGGTTTCATTGTGATCCGCTGAGTTGGGCAATATTGCATTCAACACTCAAAACACTAGTAATGTTTTCTTTTCCAAAGTGTAATCTCAATAATATTTACAGAAAAAAACCACTGAATACGCAATGACAATAAATAATCTATTATGAGATCCAGGCTAATCTTTGTAAACATTAAAGCTTGGCATATCATTGTTTTGTTTGTAAATTCTTTTCAACCAGAATGACATTACTTACATCAGACAAGTTTTTAAACTGAATAAATATATTAAGGGCCCTCCAATGTGATGAAGGCTTTAGAGAGCACAGAAGGCTATGTTTACTCAGATGATACATTATTCAAATAAAAATGCACTAGACCAGACAAAAAGGAATATTTATTCTACAAATAAAAGTTTCATGGGAGATATTACACTCATCAAGTGGACGTTGAAAAGAAAATGTCAGAATGAGAAAAACAAATATCCTTTATTTAAACAACATTGTTTATAAAGAATGAATTAAAAGCTGAGGGAAATATTTACAAAACTCAGTGGCAAATCAATCCAAGCCAGGTGCCAAATGTGGCACCAGCACTGAAGAGTTTGCACTAAATTTACCAGTCACTGATTGGATGGTTATTTACTTGGGTTTGTTATTATGGAAAAACCTACAAGAGATAAAACAAACAAACAAACACACAAAAAACTCTTCTGCCTGTTGAAAACCATCTATCTGAGATGTTATTCAACAGAGTCAAACAAATACTAGGCAACTGTAACCCACCCTAAACATTCATGGTCAAGGTTTGACGATGCAGCTGTCCTTAACTTTGAGGCAAAAAACTGCAACTCCTGTTGGAAACATTGACACATCTTTGAGAATTCTCTAGGACACTCATTCCCTTAATTTCAGCAGAGAAAAAGCTGCCTCCACGGTATCTAAGGGTGTTGACTGCCTTTGTGTATTGCAACAGATGTTTTCTCTTCAGGTTCATCTCATGGATGCAGGTTTTTTTGGGGTTTTTTTTTTTTCATTTAAAAAAAATTGTGGGCCAGTCATGGTGGCTCATGCCTGCAATCCTAGCACTTTGGGAGGCTGAGGCGGGTGGATCATGTGAGGTCAGGAGTTCAAGACCAGCCAGGTCAACATGGCAAAACTCCGTCTCTACAAAAATACAAAAATTAGCTGGGTGTGGTGGTGAATGCCAGTAATCCCAGCTACTTGGGAGGCCAAGGCAGGAGAATCGCTTGAACCAGGGAGGTGGAGATAGCAGCGAGCCAAGATCATGCCACTGTACTCCAGCCTGGCCAGGCGATGGAGCGAGACTCCATCAAAGAAAGAAAAAAAATTGTGGTAAAATACACATAACCTAAAATTTACCATCATAATTAGTTTTAAATACATAGCTCAGTAGTGTTGAGGACATTCACAATGTTGTGCGACCATCACCACCATTCAGCTTCAGGACTCTTTTCTAGCAAAACTGAAATGTTGTATCCATTAAACCACAACTCCCCGTTTTCCCTCCTCCCGTCCCCTGGCAACCAGCATTCCACTTTCTGTCTTTATGAATTTGACTACTCTAGGTGCCTCCTGTAAGTGGAATCGTGCAGTATTCGTCTTTTTGTGACTGGTTTGTTTCACATAGCATAATGTCCTCAAGGTTCACCCACACTGTAGCATGTGTCGGAATTTTCTTTTTGAAGGCTGAATAATATTCTATTGTATGGCTATACCACATCTCTGTTTACCCATCGATCCATGAATGGACACTTGGGTCACCTTTACCATTTGGCTATTGTGAATATTGCTGCCATGAATGCAGGTGTGCAAATATCTCTTCAAAACTCGGCTTATAATTCTTTTGGGTGTATACCCAGCAATGGCATTATTGGATTATATGGTCATTTTATTTTTAATTGTTTTGTGTAACTGCCATACTGTTTTCTGAAACAGCTGTACCATTTCACATTCTTACCAACAGTGCACAAGTGTTCCCATTTCTCCATGGCCTTGCCAATACTTGTTATTTCTTTTCTTTTTTTTCTTTTTCTTCCTTTTTTTTTTTTTTTTAATGAAGTCTTGCTCTGTCACCCAGGCTGGAGTGCAGTGGTGCAATCTCGGCTCACTGCAACCTCCATCTCCCAGGTTCAAGCAATTCTCCTGCCTCAGCCTCCCTTGGGACTACAGGCGCCCACCACCACGCCCTGTTAATTTTTGTGTATTTTTAGTAGAGGCGGGGTATCACATGTTGGCCAGGGTGGTTTTGAACTCCTAACCCCAGGTGATCCACCCACCTCAGCCTCCCAAAGTGCTGGGATTACAGGTGTGAGCCACTGCGCCCAGCCTAGCCGTACGTTTTTCTGTTCTCCATTTAGGGGATGGAGACGGGGACTCCTCCCAGGGACAGGTGGAGTCAGGTGAGTAGTTAGAAAGCTGCCTGGGAGCTTTGTCCTTCTTCCTCCCCAAGAGTTGCTTCCTGGGGACTCTGCCCTTCCCATTAAAGGAATCCGAGGGCAAAGGAAAGGAGAGATGTCCTACTTAGGCCTGGTCGGCCTTTCTTTCCTTTTGGAATTTGTGTTTTTCCTCCATTGGAGGTCAGCACCCTTCACTCATCTGCTTTCTAGAAAATCTTTGTCCATCCACATCCACAGGGTCTCTTTTCCCAGAGATAGGACTACCACCCATGCCTGAGAGCTGTTTCTCATTTGCTCTTGCAAAAACATGAAACCTGGCCGGGTGCAGTGACTCACACCTGTAATCCCAGCATCTTGGGAGGCCGAGGCAGGTTGATCGCCTGAGCTCAGGAGTTTGAGACCAGCCTGACCAACATGGTGAAACCCCGTCTCTACAAAAAATACAAAAATTAGCCAGATGTGGTGGCGTGCGCCTGTAATCCCATCTACTCAGGTGGCTGAGGCAAGATAATTACTTGGACCCAGGAGGCAGAGGTTGCAGTGGGCCAAGATTGTGCCACTGCACTCCAGCCTGGATGACAGAGCTTAGACTCTGTCTCGAAAAAAAAACAAAAACAAAAACATGAAACCCATGCCAGATTCCCCCTCCACAGCCCTGTAGCCAATCAATTTTCCAAGCCTTGTCCACTCTGCCTCAGAAATCGGTTTTTCATCAGCCTGCCCTGTTGATCTCTTGTTCGAGTTACTGCAAAAACAACTGTAACTACTCTTCCTCCTCGAAGGAACATACAGGTCAAGGAGTCAAGCCATCCCCTGCTGACTCTTTCAGCCATTCCTATTGCCCTTAGGATAAATTCCACTGTTCTCACAGAAGCCTCCCAGTGATGATAACCCAAGAGAGCGCCAGCTATGTAGGAAGTGAGCTCTGTGGAATTTTCCTCGAAGCTGGGTCAACACAAGTTTCTGAATCATTAGGCTTTTCTGAATCATTATGCGGAACAATTTTGCTGGGTGTAAGCAAAGTTTCCTGTAAAGAGGCACGTAGTAAATATCTTAGTCTTTGTGGGCCATACGGCACCTGACTCAGCTACTCAATGCCGCCCTTGTAGTGTGAAGGCAGCCATATACAATAGAGAATGAATGCATGGGGCTATGTTCCAATAAAACTTCATTCGTGGATGCATCTCTCCCTCTCCCTGACTGTCCCACCTCATCCCTGTCTCCATCATCTCTCTCCTGTGTCCTGCAACCATCTATCTCTGCACTGGGCTTCTCCTTCATCATTCCCGGTCTTCAGTTAATTTTTCGTGTGGGAGTCTGAGTAGATTTATCAAAGGAAAATCTGGCCACATCCCATCCTTGCTTAGAACATCGGTATGGGTTCCTGTTACTCTTTAGATGCACCGCCAGTGCTTTGTGAGCATCTGTGAGCAGGTGGACTCCAGAACTTCCATGTAGAAGGGACCTGGGAATGAAGGTCTGGTCTGAGGCTGGGAGCTAGGGAACTTGCCTTGCAGCTGTGTTTGCATAATGATGTTCACCATTACACAACATAGCTGTTGGGAAAAGCACACAGATTCTCTGAATGCATGTATTTAGAGATTTATAAAGCTAGGTGGAGGGGAATAAGAGTGAAAATGTACTCACTGTTTGAGTTATTATTTCAACGTTTATGTAATGTAACTCAACAAACCTGTCTGCAAGTAGGTGTCAATATGTGCCAACATCTAAAACCTTCCTACATAAAGAAAACGGTGGGCTGGGGCCATGAAGGACATTTGGAACACTCAACTCATCTCAAAAAGAGGACAGAAGATTTTTGCCCCCAGAACACCAGAGAAAACCCAGTTATGGACATGACCCAGGAACACAATCTATGAACAGATAGCTAGTATGAAGTCTTTTTTATGGTTTAGAAATGGTTGCCTCCCAACTACTGGCTATGTTGTGCTGTTTCTGGGAAAACCGTTCCCTTCCTGAGTTGGGTGTCAATGCACATGGAGCTTGGATTCAAGCCGGGCATTCGTAGGTTATTAATCAGGGGAAAATTCCGTGGTGGGTAGTTGCCCTGGGGTTTTATTTGGCAACTGGACCAAGCTGAACATCCTAACAGCTAGTTTTCAGAGATCGCTTGCTTTTTCTCAGAAATAATCAGCTCCAGTAGAACCCTCTATCATGTTCGGTTTTGGTCCATATCTTGCTTTTAGCAGCTGAAATTGGTTGCTGAAGGACTCTGAGGATGCATTTGAGTTGAGGACAGAAGGAATATTCAGAGCATGTAGAGAACTTCTTTGCTCACCTCACCATAAGACGACATAGGTGGATGTTTCTATAATCATACGATGGGAAACTTTCCATTAAAATGAACAAACAAGCCAGTGGATATAAAAGAAAATACTGATAAATCCATCTCCATAAATACTAAAAGGTTAGGTTACGGGGAAACCCCATCATGAATAAGACTTGATGGACAGCTGAGTAAAAATACAAAATATATATTCAGAGAAAGTCAGGCACTACACAGAGCGCCAATAGGCCATAAAGGAAAATAAAGAGAACTTCAGAAGAGAAATGCAGACGAAGAATGTGTATATACACAGGCGCACACATACACACACACACACACACACACACACGAAAATAAAAGAAACTAAAAGAAAAGAAAATACAAATGTTGAAAAAAATGCATCATAATGTTTGAGCTCCAAAAGCTAGATATAGGCCAGGCACTGTGACTCATGCCTGTAATCCCAGCACTTTGGGAGGCCAAGGTGGGTGAATCACCTGAGGTCAGGAGTTCGAGACCAGCCTGGCCAACATGGTGAAACCCCACCTCTACTAAAAATACAAAAATTAGCTGGGAGTGGTGGTGCGCACCTGTAATTCTAGCTACTCGGGAGACTGAGGCAGGAGAATGGCTCAAACCCAGGAGGCAGAAGTTGCAGTGAGCCGAGATTGTGCCACTACATTCCAGCCTGGGTGACAGAGTGAGACTCCGTCTCAAAAAAAAAAAACAACCAACCAAACAACAAAATAACAACAACAAAAACAAAAGCTGGGTATAACAACCAAAATGTGACGAAATCTATTTCCACAAGACTGAGAAAGATGAAAAATCTGATGATGAAATATCCAGGGTGGTTGAAAGGGTGAAGAAACAGACACTTCCCTGAGTTAACAGCAGGTATGTGTTGACGCAGCCTTTCCAGAGACCTAGGAAGGCTTCCGAGCTAAAGACACAGCAGAATTAAACACATACGAGCCCACTTCTGATCTACATAAATACATAAAAAATCACACATCTGTAGAGTGCCATTGCAATGTGAATTAAGAAAACGTGAAAAAAATTTATATACAATGCCTACACAAGAACATTAATGGCAAAGATGGGATAGCGTTTTACTGTCAAACAAAAGTAAGTGTCTTCCTTTACAAACAAATTTGGTTTTCGAAGAACATTTAAAATCATGATACAGTTAATGGGAGAAGAATAAGAATATAAGCCTTGATATAGACCAGAGTGCCTCAGGCTGTGCACTGTGGACACTGAGGTTCAGATCACTCTTTGCTGGGGGTGGGGGCCACTCTGTGCATTGTAGAATGTTCTGCAGCGTCTCTGGTCTCTACCCACTAAATGCTGACAGCACTCCTCTTCCTAGCTGCGACAATCACAAATTTCTCTACACATGGCCCAGTGTCCCCTGGGGAGACAAAATTTTCCATGGTTAAAGACCTCAAAAACATATTCTAATCCCAATGGTGAGTCAAAATAATACACTCATCCATTCATTTATACATACTCTAAAGATGTCCAGGAGAAATGTAATGCAAGCTGCATATGTTAAATTTTCTAGTAGTCACATTAAAAAATGTAAAAAAGGGGGAAAATAATTTTAAGGATATATTTCGTTTAACCCAATATGTGCAAAATATTATTTCAACATATGGCATTGGCCCCATTTCAAGGGTGCAGTAGCTGCACATGGCTGGTGGATGCCGTACTGGACAACACAGGACTAGAAATCTTATCAAGCAACTCTGCACATCAAGAACACTGCAAGACCCAGAAATATGGCGGGGGGACGGGGAGAAAGACATGTTATCTGAATTCTGGAAATTTCATTTTGATGGGAGAAAGACATAAAGAAACTTCCACTTGAGAATGTAATTTGACAATATCTAGGCAGGTGGAGAAGCACATCCTCAACCCCTCAGCAGTTCTGTGCTGAGAAACGTTTCCTAGAGAAATTCCCCACATCTGGGCAAAGAGATATGGACTAGAATGTTCATTACGATATTCACGTATGTGACAAATCTTATTTGAGTGCCGACGGCATGCCAGGGACTGTGCAAGGCTGTGGGGGTGTGTGGCTTCATTTGCAATAGTGAAACCAAGAACCAACCTAAATGTGCTTAGGAGGAGACGGATGTGTAAAACGGTGAATCCCTAAATTGGAACATGGTGGTGCACCTGCCGTGAATGGAGCCACACAACATAACACAATGCTAAAAACAAAAGGGTAGAACATTACAACCTCCTTGCAGAACAATGCCACTCACACAGGTTTGGAACATGTTAAAACACTCTTTCTTATTTTTAACAGCAATGTAGGAAGAACAGACATGAGAGTGATCGATTCCAAATGTGGGTGTTGGAGGAAGGTGGGTGGTATTTCAAGGAGAGCACAAGGACCTTCACCTACATTTGTGCCTAATTTAAAAAAATGCTCTGAAACAAATATGGCAAAATGTAAAGATTTGATAAATCTGGGTGTCGTGTTTACTATATTATTCCATATATTTTTTTCCTGCGTGTTGGAAATAATAAAGAAAAGCAAATAATTAATTTTTAAAAAGTTACAAATACGCTAAGTGTTACAATAGAAACAAATCAGTATCTGAGAAAGATAGTATCGGGGACAGAGGCCCAACTATGGCGGTCAGGGATGTCTTCTCTGATGGTGTAAGGACTGAAGGAGGATGAGGAAGCTGAGTGCTTTAGGTGTTGGGGAGAAGTGCTCCCGGAAAAAAAACAACACAACACAAAACGAACAGCTGGAGCAAAGTCCCGGAAGTAAGAAAGCACTTAGGGCATTTAAGGAAGTGAAAAAAAAAAAAAAAAAAAAGGCCAGTGAAGCTGAGGGAGAGAGCCAGGAGAGACAAGGGTCATAGCAGACGGTTTTACAAAAACGACCATGACAATATCTTTCATTCCATATTCTCTGCTATAATGTGACTTTGATGTTCCTCCCATTGAGAAGTGGGGTCTATGTACCCCCTCTGGGTGGGCTCATGACTACCTTCACCCACAGTGTAGGAGGTAATGCTATGTGACTTCTGAGTTGCTTCATAAATGTCCATGCGACTTCTGAGTTGCTTCATAAATGTCCATGCATCCCCATCTTGTTTACTAGGACACTCATACTCAGAATCTGGAGCCACTATGTAACAAGTTTGACAACCTTGAGTCCGCCATGCTGTGAGGAAGCCCAAGCCACATGGAAACGCCATGGTAGATGCTCTGGTTGTCATCTAGTGTGGCAGGCTGGATTTTCCATAAAGTAGACACTGAGATGGTGGATGTGCCAACAACCTGGGACCCTGAGTGACTATAATGAAGAGAGCTCTCTGTTGACTCAAGATGAACATAGAGTGAATAAGAAATCAATGTGATTTAAGTCACTGAAGTTTGGGGATTCTTTGTACCACAGTGCTGTCAGCCTATCCTAACTGATACAGGCCCTTGGTGCAGGGAAATAACTTTTCTAGGAAGGGAACATGTACAACTGTTTATTCTCCTACTATACTCTCAGCACAGAACACTTCTGACACCAAATGCGTGGGGTTTTTTTTCTACTCTGTATTTTCCAGCAGACATCAACTGGGTGTCCCATAATTAAATTCAGTTCTTATTTTTTTATTTTTTTGAGACAGAGTCTCATTCTGTCCCCCAGGCTGGAGTGCAGTGGGAGGATCACATCTCACTGCAGCCTCAAACTCCTGAGCTCAAGGGATCCTCTTGCCTCAGCCTCCCAAGCAGATGGAACTATAGGCATGTGCTACCACACTCGGCTAATTTTCTTAGTTTTGTTTATAGAGATGGGGTCTTACCTTCTTGCCCAGGCTGGTTTCAAATTCCTGAGCTCAAGCAATCCTCCTGCCTAAGGTGGCCTCCAAAAATGCCAGCATTGCAGGCATGAGCTACCACGCCTGGCCTAAATTCAGTTCTGCCACTACCTGGAGTTAGAGTCAGATCCCACAGGCCAGAGCTCAGCCCAAGTCTGCCCTCATTTCAGATGCCAACTGCAAGTCCTCAGCTGGGACCTGTACTTTCAACCTATGGCCGAAGTCAGGGTTCCCATGACACACTGCTTGGGTGTGATCGTGTGCTACAGCGGCTCACAGAACTCAGGAAACCACGTTACTTAGATGATCCATTTATTATAAAGAGAAGACAGATTCCTGGCTTGTGTATATGAATATGGTTGTGGAGATGAGGCTAATGGCAAAGGTGCATGCAATGGATGATATTACGTAATGGGGTACAAATCACTTTAGTAGATGTCGGTTAAGGTCGCAGCAGTTGGTAAAATTAGTGATATTAGGGGTGTTACAGTATGGGAGGAAAATATATTTATTACTTTTATTTGGAGTTGCACCAATGTTTTTGGTTCCTTAGACCAATGGTTAATTCTAATCCTTTAAAAGTTGAGAAAGCTATATTGTTAGATACTGGGGCATGAGTTAGCAGTTCTTGCATACTTTCTCGGTAGATAGGAAATTGTAGACTTCTATTATTAGATCCACAATCTAATGTTTTGGTTAAACTATAACAACAGCATGTAAAACTCAAGATCATTTTGGGGTTTAAGGATAATAGGAGAAGGGGTGTTAGGTGTATCAGTATTGGGGTGTTTTCTTGCATGAAGGAGGATTTAATATTGTTGATGTGGTACGTAAATATTCCTTGGTGTGGTGATTAGTATGTACAGAGAGTAAAGGGCTGTGATTAATATGTTAAGTCCTACAAGCATAATAGTGAAATTGCATCAGGAGGACGAGGCTGTAGTTACGAAGGTACGGGGTGAGATGTTTCCACATCCTCTCTGGGCAAACCACCCCACCAGCACTTCCGCGTGTTCAGCAACCTGGAAGCTCTTCAAACCCTGTTCTTTTGGGGGTTTTATGGAGGCTTCATTATGTAGGCATGATTGATTACATCCCTGGCCATTGGTGATCAACAACCTTCAGCCCCTCTCCTTTTCTCCTCAACGTGGCGAGGAGGGGCCTGAAAGCTCCAACCCTCTAATCACATGGTTGATTTCCCTGGCAACCACCCCCAACCTGAGGCTGTCCGGGAGCCCCTAGTAGCAGTCACCACTAGCAAACAAAAGACACTTTTCAATTCGAACCTGTGTGCCCAGAAACATGAGCAGAAACCAAATATGTATTTGTTTCTTTTTTTTTTTTTTTTTGAGACAGAGTTTCACTTTCTTGCCCAGGCTGGAGTGCAGTGGCACAGTCTCGGCTCACTGCAACCTTCGCCTCCAGGGTTCGAGCAATTCTCGTGCCTCAGCCTCCTGCATAGCTGGGATTACAGGCGCCTGCCACCACGCCCGGCTGATTTTCTTTTTGTATTTTAGTAGAGATGGGGTTTCACCATGTTGCCTAGGCTGGTCTTGAACTCCTGACCTCAGGCAATCTGCGCGTCTCAGCCTCCCAAAGTGCTGGGATTACAGGCATGAGCCACTGGGCCCGGCCATTTCGTATTAGGTCGTAGAGAGAAACAAAATACAGAAAATAGGCCAGTAAATAAAATAAGTAGGAACTGTACTAAGTGTTGTGAAGACCAGATCATAGAAGCAGACACAGCAAATAACCCAGGAGATCCTCTTAGATTAGGTGGTCCTGGAAGGCACCTCCTAACACCATCACCTTAGAGGGCAACATTTCTTTCTCTTTTTCATTAACTTTTAAGTTTGGGGTACATGTACAGTTTGTGATATAGGTAAATGCATGTCCCGCGAGTTTGTTGTACAGATTATTTCATCACCCAAGTATTAAGCCTAGTACCCATTATTTATTTTTTCCTGATCTTCTTTCTCTTCCCATCCTCCACCATAGGCCCCAGTGTGTGTTGTTTCCCCTCTATGTGTCCATGTGTTCTCATCACTTAGCTCCCACTTATAAGTGAGAACACGTGGTATTTGGTTTCTGTTCCTGTGTTACTTTGCTAAGGTTAATGGCCTCCAGCTCCATCCATATTCCTGCAAAGGACATCATTTTGTCTCTTTTTATGGCTGCATAGTATTCCGTGGTATATATGTACCACGTTTTCTTTATCCTGTCTAGTGTTGATGGGCATTTAGGTTGATTCCATGTCTTTGCCACCATGAATAGTGCTGCAATGAACATACACGTGCATGTATCTTTATGAAAGAATGATTTATATTCCTCTGGGTGTACACCCAGTAATGGGATTGATGGGTCAAGAAGTATATATATATATATATAAAAGCTCAGTATCAGTGATCATTAAGAAAAATGCGAATCAAAACCACAATGAGATACTATCTCACGCCAGTCAGAATAGCTATTGCTAAAAAGTAAAAAAATAATAGATGCTGGCAAGGTGGCAGAGAAAAGGGCATGCTTACAGACTGTTGGTGGGAGTGTAGATTAGTCCAGCCTTTGTGGAAAACAGTGAAGGTAAGAGTTCAACATAAGAATGGGGAATGGGTGCACACAGTCAGTCTACAGCAGGGAGTCTGGGGCATATGGACGGCATATAAAGCCAAGGGGCCCATGAAATCCACCAAGGAGAGGATGTGGAGAGGGAAGGGAAGGAGCCCCGGACAGAGTCCTTCAGAAACATCTGTATTTAAAGGTCCGGTTTCGAGAAGGAACCCACCCAGGTCAGTGAATGAGAAGACCCAGGAGGTGCAGAATCACCAGGAGGACTCGGGGAAGAAAGCTGTGCAGAGGGTTTTGTGGTTGTTTTAAACAATGGGGGTGCAGGGGAGGCTTTCCAAGGTGGGGAGTTGGACAGGATGAAGACAGCGAAGTTGTGTCACAGTACTGACTCTGTGCTAGAGAAAAGCTTGCTTGCTTGCACAGAATCCTTGCTTTGCTCCAGTTTGTAGATTCCTTATTAAAAACAGCCTCCGGAGAACAAGGCCTTCAACAGAGACAAAAGAGAGAGCAGCTGACCAGCCACCCTGGGAATGTGCTGACCGCCCTGATAAGAACAGCTTGAGCATTCCTGCAGAAGGCCAGGGACATCGACCAAGGAAGCCACGATTAACTGTCCGCCTGACCCATGCACGTTTCCCAAAAGCACTTTGACCATCATTTAAGCTCCCCTAATTTCCCTGATCCGGAGGCACATGTGGAGAGGTGGTCTTGGAACGCGGGTCCACTGTTCACCGCCTCCGCAGGGGTGTCACTTCTGGAGTAAAACTAACTTTCCTTTTCATCCAAAGCATGTCACCTTCCAAGGTGGATGTTCCTCTCAGGGTAGCTCTTCTTCTTCCTCCTCCTCCTCTTCTTCTTCTTCTTCTTCTTCCTCTTTGTCTTCCTCTTCCTATTCTTTTGCTCCTCCTCCTCCTCCTCCTCTTCCTCTTCCTCTTCCTCTTCCTCTTCCTCTTCTTCTTCTTCCTTCTTTTTTGAGACGGAGTTTCACTCTTGTTGCCTAGGCTGGAATGCAATGGCACAATCTCAGCTCATTGCAACCTCCGCCTCCTGGATTCAAGCAATTCTCCTGCCTCAGCCTCCTGAGTAGCTGGGATTACAGGTGCCCGCCACCACATCCAGCTAATTATTGTATTTTTAGTAGAGACAAGGCTTCATCATCTTGGCCAGGCTAGTCTCAAACTCCTGACCTCAAGTGATCCACCTGCCTCAGCCTCCCAAAGTGTTGGGATTACAGGCATGAGGCACTGCGCCCAGCCCACAAAACATCTTTTTTTTTTTTTTTTTTTTTTGAGACGGAGTCTCGCTTTTTCACCCAGGCTGGAGTGCAGTGGCTCAATCTCGGCTCACTGCAAGCTCCGCCTCCTGGGTTCACGCCATTCTCCTGCCTCAGCCTCTCCGAGTAGCTGGGACTACAGGCACCCGCCACGACGCCCGGCTAATTTTTTGTATTTTTAGTAGAGACGGGGTTTCACTGTGGTCTCAATCTCCTGACCTCGTGATCCGCCCGCCTCGGCCTCCCAAAGTGCTGGGATTACACAAGCGTGAGCCACCGCGCCCGGCCCACAAAACATCTTTAACAGTTACATTGGGGTGGCTGTGGAACGGGAGGGGCACACGGTGGTCTCCAGAGAGCTGCTGACACAGCACATATTTACTTCGAATTTTTTAAAAAACAGAAAAGTTTAGAATAAGAGTACATCTACATAGAGCCAACTGGGTTTGAATAAAAAAGACTGTGCTAATTTTCTTGGGGGATTTTATCCATCACTTCGTTTGGAGTTTGTTTGGTGCAATTCATAGAGGGGTCCACCGTGCACACATGGGGAGTTTCCCATGTTCTTCCTGCTTTTCTAACACTGACGTTCCAAGATATTTCAATGTTCATGATAAGCGAAAAGTTCAAGGGAATGTGTACTGAGATAAGTAAATACATACTGAGATAACATCCTCAAACATTTTTTCTCAAATAAGAAGGTAGAGGTTCTAAACAGGAAAACAGACTGGAATTATCAAGTTACTGGACAGAGATACTTATCAGACTTTAAGAATGAATAATCAAGTTTTAACCAATTTCAGGGTATTAGTTGTCTTTTCTGTGTCCATCCATCTGAACAACCAGAGAACAACACGAAACGTCTCCTTATTAAAGACTAAAACAAAATTCTGTTCTGAAAGTTCTTAGCCTTTGCAACCAAAATCAGAAGAAAAAGAAAGCAATCACATTTTTTAATGGAACACATGAAAGTGTATAAGTGAGCCTGAGAATCATCTAAAGTAGCCCAGGTCTAAGTAAACACAAACACAGATTTCTGTTTTAAAAAAGAAAGAAAATATAAAGTTGTCACAACATTAACATTACAGAGAAAAAAAAAAACAAGGAAAAAAAGTTTCCTTGCAAACAGTTGGTGTGCAAACAGATGGTGTATTCAAGTCTGTTTACTGCTGGGCAAGGGAGGTATTCCGTATGCCAAACACGTAGTGCTGTGTATGGAAGACACCATTCATTTGCCCAACTTCACTGCGATGCATATGGTGTTGAAATCAAAGCTTGCTTTTACCTTGGGGCAAAATTCCACAGCAGGGGGATAAGCTGATTCAACATCTGTCAGCTGGACTTTTTAAAAATTCAAATATGTGGGTTCAATGCTCATCCATTTCTTTCTAAACAACTTGAATTCAAATTCAGTCTCCATTCCTTATAAGCCATGTGAATTTCTTTATCTTACCGTGAAATATGTCAGGCATGGAGAAGATCGTATGTATAAAGATACATTGGAATGCATTAAAGATAATCATAAAACCAGCAACCACACATGTAACTTTTAGACATTACCAACGCTAAATAAATTCCCTGAAAATCAGTTCTTCAAATGACTGGTTTATTTTATTTATTTATTTATTTTTGCCAATGGTTAATTCCCTGAATGGCCAAATTTGCCAAATTCACCAGATGCCTCTAGTTAACAGTGACAGACGCATGTTTCTTTTTTTTTTTTTTTTATTATACTTTAGGTTTTAGGGTACATGTGCACAATGTGCAGGTTTGTTACATATGTATCCATGTGCCATGTTGATTTCCTGCACCCATTAGCTCGTCATTTAGCATTAGGTATATCTCCTAATGCTGTCCCCGCCCCCCCCACCCCCCACCCGACAACAGTACCCGGAATGTGATGTTCCCCTTCCTGTGTCCATGAGTTCTCATTGTTCAATTCCCACCTATGAGTGAGAACATGCGGTGTTTGGTTTTTTGTCCTTGCGATAGTTTACTGAGAATGATGTTTTCCAGTTTCATCCATGTCCCTACAAAGGACACGAACTCATCATTTTTTATGGCTGCATAGTATTCCATGGTGTATATGTGCCACATTTTCTTAATCCAGTCTATTGTTGTTGGACATTTGGGTTGGTTCCAAGTCTTTGCTATTGTGAATAGTGCCGCAATAAACATACGTGTGCATGTGTATGGCAGCATGATTTATACTCCTTTGGGTATATACCCAGTAATGGGATGGCTGGGTCAAATGGTATTTCTAGTTCTAGATCCCTGAGGAATCGCCACACTGACTTCCACAATGGTTGAACTAGTTTACAGTCCCACCAACAGTGTAAAAGTGTTCCTATTTCTCCACATCCTCTCCAGCACCTGTTGTTTCCTGATTTTTTAATGATGGCCATTCTAACTGGTGTGAGATGGTATCTCACTGTGGTTTTGATTTGCATTTCTCTGATGGCCAGTGATGATGAGCATTTCTTCATGTGTTTTCTGGCTGCATAAATGTCTTCTTTTGAGAAGTGTCTGTTCATGTCCTTTGCCCACTTTTTGATGGGGTTGTTTGTTTTTAGGCGTGGGCAAGGACTTCATGTCTAAAACACCAAAAGCAATGGCAACAAAAGCCAAAATTGACAAATGGGATCTCATTAAACTAAAGAGCTTCTGCACAGCAAAAGAAACTACCATCAGAGTGAACAGGCAACCTACAGAATGGGAGAAAATTTTTGCAACCTACTCATCTGACAAAGGGCTAATATCCAGAATCTACAATGAACTCAAACAAATTTACGCATGTTTCTTTTGACTCTTTTTGACAGTTACGGTGATCCCAATTGTAAGGGAGTTCCTGGAAAGTTCTGTGCCGTTTGAATGATCTGACTTGAAGTTTTCGTTTCTTTTTTTTGGCAGATTTTAGTTTAGCTTTACATTGGCTGTAGCTGCTTCATTGTAGCCAAACTAAAGTTCAGTGTGTTCTGAGGATTTTTATATCTTAAAATGAGAATTTCTGGATGTTTCCACCAAGTGTATTCTGTAGGTCTTGAATGTCAAGGATGTTACAAAAGGTAGAACAGGTTTCTATTATCCAATTCATTTTCACTCCTGTCTTTTGAAATTCTCTTAACAGATATGTTACCCAGTGTGATCACACAAATGTTTTCAACATGGGTAAGACATCTGAGAAATGCTCAGTGCCTATAATGAGAATTACACCTAAATCTGATGCGTCTTTGAGCCTGATTTGCAAATCAGCTACAGAGCTGAGATAGATCTGCCAAAGTGAAACAAAAACTACAGTGGACCAAATTTAATTTCAGCTGAAATGAAACTAAAACATCAAAGAAAAAAAATTACCTGGCTGGGTGCAGTAACTCACGCCTGTAATCCCAGCACTTTGGGAAGCTGAGGCAGGAGGATTGCTTGAGCCCAGGAGTTCAAGATCAGTCTGGGCAACATGGAGAAACCCCATCTCTACAAAAAATTGCTGGGCGTGGTGGTGTGCAACTGTGGTCCCAGCTACTGGGGAGGCTGAGGTGGGAGGATTGCTTGAGCCCAGGAAGTGGAGGCTGCAGGAGCCATGATCATACCACTGCACTCTAGCCTGAGCAACAGAGCAAGACTCTGTCTTGGAAAAAAGAAAGAAAGAGAAAGAGAGAAAGAGGGGAAGGGAGAGAAAGGAAGGAAGGAATGGAGGGGAAGGAAGGAAGGGAGGGGGGGGAAGAAGGGAGGGAGAAAGAAAGGAAAGGAAAAGAAAAGAAAGAGAAGAGTTACCCTTGAAGTCCATTAACACCATCTCATGGTGGCATGATTTTGTGTAATGTTTACAAATATTTAGTAGAAATTCATTTACAGTGGATCCATAATTTGGCAAATTGTCCATTTGGCAAATCCTCTTTCCAACTCCTTCCCCTGAACAGCGCATCCCATCACTTGTGGCTCATCAGAAAGTTAGTTTGTCATCTTCTCTTGCTGGCATCAACCGATCTATTTTCTTCTCTGCATGAGATCTTCCCATTAACCTTCCCACATACTGTGTTGTCTTCCATCTTAAAAAAAAATGCCTTTTAGATCTTAAGTTCCTCCCTAGCCACTGCCCCTTTATAGGCAAAACACAGCCAAGGCATCTCTCTGCTCCTTCCCCTCAACTTTCTCCACTCCCTCTCTCCTGAGCCCATGGGTATCTGGCTTCCATTCCCAACCCACACTGACCTACTCTTGTCAAGTTCACCAGGATTCTCCACTTTGCCAGAAACAATCCAGTTCTTAGTCTTCATCAGATCCAGTTGTTGATCACACATGACAACTTAGACCTCATCCTCTCTGCTAAAATCTTTCCTTATTTGGTTTGCACACCCCAAACTCTCAGGGTTTTCCTTCCATGTCAATGAGCATTTTCCCATTTCTACCCACACTCATTCCATCCAGCCCATGCCAATTACTAGCTGTACTAGGTAGAACGGGGTCCCCTGAAATTCATGTCCACTCAGAACCCAGAATATGGCCTCATTTGGAAATTGAGTCTTTGCAGATATCATTATTTTAGATGAGGTCACAGTAGATGAGGGCAGGTCCCACATCCAATAACCCATGTCCCAATAAGAAGAGAAGAGGACACTCAGAGATGCAGGGAGGAGCATGCCTTGTGATGCTGGAGGCGGAGCTTGGAGTCCTGAGGCTGCAAACCAAGGGACACTGAGGATCAGGGGCAACCAGATCCAGAAGCCAGATGTCACAACATTGAAGAAGATCCAAGGGTCTCATCATGCTGGGAACAAGATCCAGACGGCTCCCTTGTGCCTGCAAGGTCCCATGAGGTCCCATGAGATCCACTGCTCTTCTTCAGCCTACTCTTACCTTCTCCCGTCTCCCCTTTGTTCATTCCATTCCCACCACACCAAGCTTCCCTCCATTCCCTGAGCATGTTCTGTGCCTCTGCAGGGAGCCTGTGCCCTTGCAGTTCCCTCTGCGCTTCCCCAGAATCTTGCTGTGGTACAATGAGTACATCCTTTGGGTCTCAGGGCAGTTGTCCCCTGCTTGGAGGAGCCTTCCTGACTATCCACATCGGCCGCCTCCGTGCCACTCCCCATTCCCTCCATCTGCTCTACTCTTTCCACCACCCAACAAATTATGTTAGGTCACTGTATTATATTTATTTATTGATTTTTGAGATGGTGTCTCACTCTGTCTCCCAGGCTGGAGTGCAGTGGCCCGATCTCAGCTCACTGCAACCTCCACCTCCCAGGTTCAAGCAATTCTCCTGCCTCAGCCTCCTGCACAGCTGGAACTACAGGTGCGCACCACTACACCCGGCTAATTTTTGTATTTTTTGTAGAGACAGGTTTCACCATGTTGGCCAGGATGGTCTCGATCTCTTGACCTCGTGATCTGCCTGCCTCGGCCTCCCAAAGTACTGGGATTACAGGCATGAGCCACCGTGCCCGGCCAGGTCACTCTATTATTATTCTAAACCATATTCCAGATTACTGCATTACATAACACATGACCATATCATATCATCATGTCACATATTAGATGATATTACATTCTGTTCTGTTTTATAGCATATTTTTCTTTTAACCTTTTATTTTTAAATTGACAAATAAAAATTAGATGTACTTATTGTGTATGTGTTTTGTAAAATCTATACATTGTGAAGTGGCTAAATCGAGCTAGTTAACATATGCATTATCTCACATAGTTTTGTTTTTGCGATAAGAACACTAGAAGTCTACTCCCTAAGCAATATTATTATAAGCTATATTATTACATATTATGGTATTACATAGTACTACATTACATATTACATTATATCATATATATTATATATATATATATATTTTTTTTTTTTTTTTTGAGACAGAGAGGTTCGCCCTTGT
This sequence comes from Hylobates moloch, assembly GCF_009828535.3. NCBI lineage: Eukaryota > Metazoa > Chordata > Mammalia > Primates > Hylobatidae > Hylobates > Hylobates moloch. The sequence continues at coordinate 103,897,933 of NW_026652287.1, read as the reverse complement.
TGCCCAGGCTGGAGTGCAATGGCGCGATCTCGGCTCACTGCAACCTCCACCTCCCAGGTTCAAGCGATTCTCCTGCTTCAGCCTCTCGAGTAGCTGGGATTACAGGCATGTGCCACCATGCCCGGCTAATTTTTGCATTTTTAGTACAGATGGATTTTCTCCATGTTGGTCAGGCTGGTCTCGAACTCCTGACCTCAAGTAATCTGCCCACATCGGCCTCCCAATGTGATGGGATTACAGGCGTGAGCCACCACACCCGGCCTATATTCCATATTATATTGCATTATATACTATACAGTTGACCCTCAAACAACACAGGTTTGAAATGTGCTAGTCTGCTTATATACAGGTTTTCTTTGCCTCTGCCCCCCCTGCAACAGCAAGACCGACCCCTCCTCTTCCTCCTTCTCCGCTGCCTACTTAATGGAAGATGACGAGGATGAAGTTTTAAGATGATCTGCTTCCACTTAGTGAATAGTGAACATATCTTTTCTTCATTATGATTATCTTAATAACATTTTCTTTTCTCTAGCTTACTTTACTTCAGGAGTATAGTATATAATGCATGTAACACACAAAATATGTGTTAATTGACTGTGTTATTGGTAAGGCTTCTGGTCTTTGGTAGGCTAGAATTTCCTTTTTTTTTTTTTTTTTTGATACAGGTCTCACTCTGCCTGTCACCCAGCCTGGAGTGCAGTGGTGCGAGGATCTCAGCTCGCTGCAGCCTCGACTTCTCAGGCTCAAGCGATTGTCCCACCTCAGCCTCCTGAATAGCTGGGACTACGGGCACTCACTACCATGCCTGGCTAATTTTTTTGTATTTTTTGTAGAGACAGTGTCTCTCTATGTTCAGGCTGGTCTCAAGCTCCTGGGCTCAAGTGATCCACCTACTCTGGCCTCCCAAAGTGCTGGAGTGACAGGTGTGAGCCACTGCACCCCAGCCTATCTGTAGATTTTTAACTGTACAGGACTCAGCACTCCTAACTTCCCACATTGTTCAAGAGTCAAGTGTCTTTTTTTTTTTTAATTATACTTTAAGTTCTGGGATACATGTGCAGAACGTGCAGGTTTGTTACATAGGTATACATGTGCCATGATGGTTTGCTGCGCTATCAACCTGTCATCTAGGTTTTAAGCCCCACATGCATTAGGTGTTTGTCCTAATGCTCTTCCTCCCCTTCTCCCACACCCCGACAGGCCCCGGTGTGTGATGTTCCCCTCCCTGTGTCCATGTGTTCTCATTGTTCAACTCCCACTTGAGTGAGAACACGCGGTGTTTGGTTTTCTGTTCCTGTGTTAGTTTGCTGAGAATGATGGCTTCCAGCTTCATCCATGTCCCTGCAAAGGACATGAACTCATTCTTTTTTATGGCTGCAAATGGTATTTTTTATACTGTATTATTATATTATATGTTATATTGCATCACATAGTATTATACTATATAAATACTACATCATATATTTTATTATATTATTTGATGCCCACTCTTCTTGCTGCCTCAGGGTGCTCTACATGTTTCCATGACCACCTGTGGTACGTATTTATTTATGTCCTTCTTGCCTGTTTCCTCCACCGGCCTGGGAGCTCCACGAGGATGAGAACATTTGTTCTCTTACTCACTACTTTAACCCCAACACTTAGATTGGCACCTTGTGTATAGTAAAAACCCCACAAATATTTGTTAAAGAAGTGAAATTAAATGTTTCTAATGTGTGTGTGTGTGTGGTTTTTTGTCGTTGTTGTTGTTTTAAGAAAAACAACTTGGAATAAACCAGCAAATGGGGAAGTTTTTAAAATGTGATCATTTGGAGAACTAGCTTTTGGCAAATGGGTATTCAGTGAGTTAATTTGGCAGGGCTGGGGGGAGGTCCTTCGTGTCCCCTAAAGAAGTGTTTAGTGAAAAGTTTAGTTTGGGCACGGAGTTATAACAGCTGTCAGATGGTGATGCAGGTCACGACCCAATCCACCCTTTAGATATTTCTAAGCAGATGATTATGAGTGGAGCTGATTTAGCAGGGCAGATTGACACTCAGAGGATCCTAATCTTCAGGAAATAGAGGAAACCCGGTCTGGAATGTAGGCAGGTAATAAAAAGTGACTGGTGGCATCAATGAAGGAGGCCGACGCCAGCCTGCTCGTGCTGCCCTGTGAAGTGGCACAGGCTGCTAAAAGTATGCGCACCTCAGTAGCAACTGGGCAAAGACGTACGGGCTTGGGGGTAGGGATTGGCAAAGGGTGTGCAAAACTAAAAATAAGTTGGTTAGGCAGAAAAGATTAAGAGCATTTTTAAGCAAATAATTAGAAAAACCACATCGGATCATGAGGCAGCTCTAGAAGCAGAAAGAAGGAGGCAGAAACCAGAAAATCTTTGAACATTGGTTTGGAATGTGAAAGGGAAATTAATTTTCTTTATCCAAAAAATCTACTGCTTTTGTAATTAAAAATAAAACAACAAAAGAGAAATATCTTTTAAATCAACTTTCCAAGTTTTATAAAGCAGCTTCGAATGGCATCCCAAAACTGAGCTAATTTATTCCATCCTCATTTGGAATTTGTGAGCCCACACCCAAGAGTTCACAGCACGAACAAGAGGAAGCTTCTAAGCTCTCCCTATTTTCTGATATTTCCGCCCTAAATTGTCAAATAGCAGTGATCCAATAACAGACATGGTAATAAATGACCCCCACATAAGAATTTGCCCAGGCTGGGCTCAGTGGTGCACGCCTGAAATCCCAGCACTTTGGGAGGCCGGTGGTGGATCACTTGATCCCAGGAGTTCAACACTAGCTGAGGCAACATGGCAAAACCCCATCTCTACAAAGAAATGCAAAAAATTAGCTGGGCATGGCGGTGCACACTTGTAGTCCCGGCTACTTGGGAGGCTGAGGTGAGAGAATCACCAGAGCTCAGGAAGTTGAGGCTGCAGTGAGCTGTGGTTGCACCACCACACTTGAGGGAGGGACAGAGTAAATCTTCACTCTGTAGAGAACTTGTCTCAAAAACAAACAAACAAAAAACTCAAAACAAGAAGAAACATTATTAGAATTATCCAAAGTTAACAGAAATTAAAGAGTATATTCTCACAATTTAGCCAACTTCTGTACATCATTTTTTCTATGTCTATTTATCTATCAGAAATAGAAATACAAAAGCAAAAACAAAATGATGACCTTCCACCAGCTAAAGGACAAAACCAAAGACTATTTTGAAAGCTCTTATTCTTTGTGCCTTGATGACAAAAGAAACAGGAAAAAAAAGTTTCACTTTTTGCTTTTATGGAACAAATGAAGGTATATAAATTAGCTTAAAATAATCAAGCCAAGCACATGAAAAAAATAAAAGCAATACTGGTTTATGTCATTTTTTAAAAAACATAAAGAAAAAGAAAACAAGATTGTCGGTACCCGAAAATTAGAGAGACAAACTGATTAAAAACAGGTTCTGAGAAATATCTGCAAAACAGATGGTGTATTTAAATCTGTTTACAGTCAGGAAGTAGATGTCACCCAAATACTGACCATGGGGCTTTGTGGCTCCAGGAACCCTGTTCCCTTGCCTAATTACACTGCAATGTACATGTTTATTGGAATCAAACCTGGCTTTTCAGCCTAGGGGAAAATCCCACAGTAGGCTGATGAGCTGAGTTTGCCTTCGGAAACTGGGCCATGTGTTAACAGTCAAACAGCTTTGTCTTGATTTGCACCAACTTTTTAATTCACCTGCCCTTAGCTCAAATCCATTTTCCTCTACTCAGAAGTCATGTGACATGGAGATCGGTGCTTTCTGTCATTCTCAGATCTGTGGTCTCGTCATGATGCGATGTGTTGAAATCCGTAAAAGGCAGTGAGAGGTGAACGAGACACCCAACCTCCAGCGCTTTGTGCCTGGCGGCGTGCTCAGAATACCAAAGGCAGCCCCCCAGGAATCAGGTGAACTGGTCCGATTCCCAGCACTGCAGTTTGCCACCCAAGGCTTTGTCCACTCGATCACCCAGCCCTGGGCCAGGCTGTTATGGGCAAAGTATGGGCCAAGTATGTTACCGGCAGCGAACCCGTCCGGGTCTGATGTTGTCTTGTACTTTTCCCGATTGACTTACCCAAAAGCAACATTTTTCATCTAAGGCTAAACAAATTCCTCCCTGTGCTGCTGTAAACATATCTAGTCCTCAACGATTTCTGAGGACTACAGCTGCTGGAGAGTCTATTTGTTCTTGCACAGTTGTGAAGAAACCTTCACATCATGGCATCAATGTTGTTAGCTATTTCCTTTGAGAGCTGGCTATAGGTTAAGGAGGCAATTCCAGTTCCCCTACGGGCTATAATGCCAAGTCCGGCAAGAAGAGGAATTAATTGGATAGCCCTGTTCACCCTGGGCAAGATGGAATGCCTGTGGATTGGTACTAGAAGAGAGAGATTGCCAAGGACTAGAAAGATGTCCAGGGATTCACAGCCTGTGGTGATTGTGAAAGAGAGAAACTGGTCACAAAGCAAACTGCCACTGGAACTCCTGGTGGTGTACAAGTCAGGCTTAAAATAGTGATAACAGGGTTGGGTGTAGTGGCTCACACCGGAGACCTGCATCCAAATTCAACAACTTTTCCAGACTCCACCAGCTCATTCCTCATTTTCCCTTACAGATCTTTTCCCTAATAAATCCCTTGCACATCTAATACTGTTTTGGTGTCTACTTCTTGGAAGACCCAAGCTAACACAGTGGGCAATCACCAAGACACACGGTTAGGTTTAAAAACCAGGATGCAGACAGGATGGATGAGTGCTAGTGTTCTATACCACTGCGGATGACTACAGTGAACAATAACATAACATTTCCAAGGGCTAGCAGGAGGATATTGAAGTTTCCCAACAGTAAGAAATGATCAATGTGGCAGCCGGGTGTGGTGGCTCAAGCCTGTGATCCCAGCACTTTGAGAGGCCAAGGCAGGCAGATTGCTTGAACCCAGGAGTTTGAGACCAGCCTGGGCAACGTGGCAAAATCCCCAGGCATGGTGGCCTGTGCCTGTAGTCCTAGCTACTTGTGAGGCTGCAGTGGGAGGATCTCCTGAGCCTGGAAGGTCGAGGCTGCAGTGAGCTGTGATCGCTGTGCCACTGCACTCCAGCATGGGCAGCAGAGTGAGAGTGAGACCCTGTCTCAAAAAATAAAAATAGGCCAGGTGCGGTGGCTCATGCCTGTAATCCCAACACTTTGGGAGACTGAGGTGGGAGGATCACGAGGTCAGGAGATCGAGACCATCCTGGCTAACACGGTGAAACCCTGTCTCTACTAAAAAAATACAAAAAATTAGCCAGGCATGGTGGCAGGCGCCTGTAGTCCCAACTTCTCAGGAGGCTGAGGCAGGAAAATCACTTGAACCCAGGAGACGGAGGTTGCAGTGAGCTGAGATTGCGCCACTGCACTCCAGCATGGGCAACAGAGTGAGACATGTCTCAAAAAATAAAAATGAAAATAAAAAAAGAAATGATCAATGTTTTAGATGATGGATATGCCAAGTACCCTGATCTGATCATCGTACATTATATGCATCAAAACATCATTATAGCCCATGAAAAGATACAGTTGCTATTTGTCAATTTTTAAAAAAACAACATGCAAAATAGCATCTACAATGTGCATACATCTATGTGGTGAAAAAAAGAAATAGAAAGAAATCTATTACCTGGCACAGGTCCAGAACATCTCTGGAAGGATAAACGCAAACAATCGATTCTGATTATTCAGGATAGCTATGTGTTCTGTAACATCACTGTGGATGCTGAATTAGCAAATATGGGACCATTGCTTCTAGGGAATATACAGGGTCAGTGTTGAAATGTTCCTGGGATTTGGTATAATCAGGCATGGTAAGACAGGCATAGGCCAGGTACGGTGGCTCACGCCTATAATCCCAACACTTTGGGAGGCCGAGGTGGGCGGATCACTTGAGGTCAGGAGATTGAGACCATCCTGACCAACACGGTGGAACCCTGTCTCTACTAAAAATACAAAAATTGTCACGCCTGTAATCTCAGTACTTTGGCAGGCCGAGGCAGGCAGATCACAAGGTCAAGAGATCAAGGTCATCCTGGTCAACATGGTGAAACCCTATCTCTACTAAAAATACAAATATTAGCAGGACGTGGTGGCAGGTGCCTGTAATCCCAGTTACTCAGGAGGCTAAGGCAGGAGAATCAATTGAGCCCAGTAGGTGGAGGTTGCAGTGAGCCAAAATTGCGCCACTGCACTCCAGCCTGCGTGACAGAGTGAGACTCTGTCTCAAAAAAAAAAAAAAAAAAAAAGACAGGCACAGAAATGATTGTTGTGAAGGAACAGATTCATAGACACAGATCCCTAGAACCCAGAGGCACGGCATGCCACATGGGGGAACATGGGGAAGCACCAGGGTTGGCCAGGAGACAGAGGAGTGAGGAGAAAGGAAGGCACAGGACTTTATCATGGTCTCCTTGGGAGGGAACTAGTTGGGGGTAGGCAGCCTTCAGATTGGCAAATTGGAATAATTTCAGCAGGATCCAGGGTGTAGCTGCCACTAGTTATCTGGTACCTGGACTTGAGGTAATACTAGGGCATGGGGGATGTGGGTCACTTGTGGGAGCCCCACAAAGGTGGTAGTTGAAGGATGCGGTTTGAAGGAAGGTTTCCAGACTGACTGGTTTGCATGAGAGAGGTGCACTCCTAGGTTACTGTTTCGATCTCTAGGAACTAGCTGGCCCTGGAAGAGGCAGGCTGTCTGGGATCAGCACATTCTCAAATGTCAAAGCATCACAAATACAGAAAATGAAAAAAAAAAAAAAAAGTTTAACACACTCAGGTTCCTGCATTTTCATCAACCGATCCACACAAAACCTTGCTTTATATGAGTTTTTGGTTAAAGACACCTTATTTAATATATATTGCTGATTCACTAGCATTGAACTCATGGCCAATAACCCTATACTTCATGCCTGAAGAAAGCTCGTCTAACACAGATTTTTTTCCATAAGATGCATCATAGCTTCTGCGCTTACGAACACCAGACAGCACTTCAGCACTATGCTTAGGAGCCATTCTTAATAGCCAAATCACCAATCAAAGTGCAAAGAATGTGGCACCAAATAGACGGCCAAAAGGACAGTTGTTTACAATGTGAGAGCTGAGACAAGAAGGTGGAGACCTCAGTCCACCTTCTCTGGGAACCTGTACAGTGAGGGTCTCGAATGTTTCACGGCTCTACACACATCCACAAATGACCATGAAAATGCAGTGCATATGGATTCAGGGGCTACAAATACATTTTTTTTTTTTTTTTTTTTTGGGAAAACTTGAAAGCTGTTTAATGCTTTGCTTGGTATCGTTTCCCCTGGGACCTCCCGTGTGCTGCTGCAGATCTTATCTTGTTTTTATTTTATTTTATTACTATTATACTTTAAGTTTTAGGGTACATGTGCACAATGTGCAGGTTTGTTACATATGTATACATGTGCCATGTTGGAGTGCTGCACCCAGTAACTCGTTACAAATGCACTTTAGTGAGCAGGTGCGTTTGCAAACACAGAATCTGCAGATAATGAAGATCAACTGTAACTGTTAGCCATGGTTGCCTCCAGGAAGAGAGCTGGGACACAGCGATGGGAAGGAAAATTCACTAATATATATTCTTTTGTGCTTTAAATAAAAGGTTTGTATCAAGTGTATTGACTACTTACTCAAATATATAAATGCTTCAAGAAGTTACCACAGTGACAAGGGTCTATTAATGTCTGTAAGACTTCATTCTGCCATCTGTAGAAGGGGAATGATCATGTCTCCATTAATGGGTGGCAGTGAGGGCATTTGAGAGCCATTTCAATTCCCTTCCCAGCTCTCCTCCAGATCTTGCCTCCTGAAATGAAAATACCTTCAGCACTCCCTCTGGAGACCCTCCTCACTTCCAGGATCCTGCTTAGACCCCTCTTCTCGAAGTTCTCTCCTCACTTTGTTACTGACCGTGCCAGACATTCTGCTTGCCTTCCTGCTGTGCATTCCACTCTCTCTCTTGTTTAATGCTAACAACCTCTGATTCTGTCCACAGCAGCAATGTGCTCAGTCAAAAATATTTTCTCCCAGAAACCCTTGCAGCTGTATAAATGGGGCAAGTGAGACAGTTCTGGCCAGTGGGACGTGGGTGGAAATCCTTTTGCCATCCATTCTCAAATAAAAAGCAAAGCTTTGTAAGGAGAAGGGTTTTGGTCTTTCCCCTTTCTTTCTGCCTGGAACATGGATGTGATGCCTGGAAGCGCCGCAGCCATTTTGCAGCCATAAGGAAGATGTCTGTGTGTTATGAAAGTCCGTGTGCTATGAAAGGTGGAGAGAGTAAGAGAAAAGGAGCCTGCATCCCTGATGAAGCCAGTGAGCTATGACAGTCCACCCCCAGTTACAGAAGAAAAATAAATCCCTTACTCATTGAAGCCATTGTGGTGGGTTTTTCTTGCATACTGAGCTGAGATCAGTCTGAACAGATATTGCTTCCACCAGAGCTCAGGCATTCCACCAAGGGTGTGGATGGTCCTAATCCTCCTTTATCGTTTCTGAGGTAATTCATTTCTTCTGAGATAATTCGGCCACAGCCACAGGCCCAGCCACCATCAGTGTGCGCCAGCTCTAGCCCAGATCCTTCTCCTCACCCCCAGACCCCAAATGTCATTGACTGATGGCCCACAGCATGACAGTCTTATATTTGGGTTCCTGCCTCCACTGCTCCACCCCCAGATAGACTTCTCTTGAATACTATTTTGGGTCCTGGTTACCATCCACTGCATAAAACCATGCCAATCTCATGTCCAACCTTGATCCGTCCTTAATGACCCTGTGCTTCAAATCTTTCCTCTGAAATGATTAGAGGATTTGTCTCACATGGGGTGTGGTGGGGATTACATAACATCTCTGGGTCTCTAGCCTCTTTACTGGGAAGAAAATGTGCTGACCAAGGAATGCATAGATCCAGGGGGGCTTAGCAGTTAATCACATCCTTGGACGCAGCTGCCCGGAGGCACGTGCACACATGATCTTGGCAGACCGCAGAAGTTCTTAGTGTAAAGCTACCAGCAGGAGCGGTGGGCCTTGGTGTAGCAGAAGGAAGCTGGGATTTATTCAAATTACAATTTGACTATCTACTATATGCCAGGCACTGATCTAAATATTGGGAATAAAACATTGAAGAGGCAGTAAAAACTCCTGACCTCTTGCTGCTGACTTTGTACTGGGGGCAATAGAAAATGTGCAAACCGGCCGGGCGCAGTGGCTCACGCCTGTCATCCCAGAACTTTGGGAGGCTGAGGTGGGCAGATCACCTGAGGTCAGGAGTTCGAGACCAGCCTGGCCAACATAGTGAAACCCTGTCTCTTCTAAAAATACAAAAATTAGCCAGGCATGGTGGTGGGCCCCTGTAGCCTCAGCTACTCAGGAGACTTGAGGCAGGAGAATCACTTGAACCTGGGAGGTGGAGATTGCAGTGAGCTGAGACCAAGATACTGCACTCCAGCCCGGGCAAAAGAGCAAGAGTCTATCTCAAAATAATAATAATAATAAAACAATAAAATAAAATGTGCAAACAAATCGATATATAGTAACAGGTCTGAGAGGTGGGGAGAGGCAAACGAAGCTGGATAAGGTGTGAGAGAATAATGGGTGGGGGAGGAAGGGGCTGCAACTTAAGTGCAGTGTGGGAAGGAGTCAGCAAAAGACTGAGGAGAGGCCACCTGAGCAGTGACCTCAAAGAAGCAAGAGAAAAGAGAATTGCCAGATTCAGCAAGTAAAAATATAGGATACCCGGTTGAATTTGAGTTTCATGAATGAACGTATGCACCTTTTGGGACACACTTATACCAACTAATTATTCAGTACATTGCCACCCTGACCAAATCAGCGTCCTGTGTATCATAAAGAAAGACACAGAGCCAGGTGCAGTGGCTCATGCCTGAATCCCCAGCACTTTGAGAGGCCTAGGCAGGTGGAGCCCTCGAGCCCAGGAGTTCAAGACCATCCTGGGCAACATGGTGAAACTCTGTCTCTACTAAAAATACAAAAAATTAACCGGACGTGGTGGCGTGCACCTATAGTCCCAGCTACTCAGGGGGCTGAGGTGAAAGGATGACTTGAGCCCAGGAAGTTAAGGCTTCAGTGAGCCGAGATCGTACCACTGCATTCCAGCCTGGATGACGGGGACCCTGTCTCTAAAAAGAAAAAAAAAAAAAGAACACAAACATACACACATCATATGATCCACTTCACTCCCAGGTATTTCCCCAAGAGACAAGGAAACTTACGTTCCTACATGATAGGAATATTCACATCAGCTTCATTCATAGTAGCAAAAATGGGCAACAATCCAAATGTCCATAAATTGTGTTTCATCCATACAACATTATTCAGTAACAAAAAGGAGTGAACTATTGATAATTGTAACGACATATAATTATCTAAAAATAATTAAATGGAATGAAAGAAGCTAGACCAAAAGGAAAGAGAACAGACCGTATGCCTCCATGTGTCTACAAGTTTGGAAATGCAGATGAAATATAGAAGCACAAAGTAGACCTGGGGTTGCTGAGGGAGGAAGTGTGTGGAGGCACCAGGGCAGAGGTTACACAGTGACAAAGAGAGATTTTTATTTATTTTTTTTTTTGAGATGGAGTTTCACTCTGTCACCGAGGCTGGAGTGCAGTGGCGGGATCTCCAATCACTGCAACCTCTGCCTCCCGGTTTCAAGCGATTCTCCTGCTTCAGCCTCCCAAGTAGCTGGGATTATAGGCACCCACCATCATGCCCGGTTAATTTTTGTACTTTTTAGTAGAGACGGAGTTTCATCATGTTGGCCAGGCTGGTCTCAAACTCCTGACCTCAGGCGATCCACCTGCCTCGGCTTCCCAAAGTGCTGGGATTACAGGCATGAGCCACGGCGCCTGGCCAAAAAGAAATTTTTGAGGTTGATGGATACGTTCACTACCTTCGTTGTGGTGAAGATTTCACGGGTACAGACAGATGTCAAAACTTACCAAATTGTACACTTTATGCAGAGTCTATTTTATGACGTTTTACCTCAACAAAACTGTTTTTAAAAAGAAGTTGTAATGAGAACACATGGACACAGGGAGGGGAACATTCCACACCAGGGCCTGTCGTGGGGCGGGGGGCAAGAGGAAGGAGAGCATTAGGACAAATACCTAATGCATGCGGGGCTGAAAAGCTAGATGACAGGTTGATAGTGCAGCAAACCACCATGGCACATGTAGACCTATGTAACAATCCTGCACGTTCTGCACATGTATCCCAGAACTTAAAGTAAAAAAAAAAAAAAAAAGAAGAAGAAGAAGTTCAGGGAAATGCAAATTAAAACCACAGTGGGATACCCCTTACCTCAGTTACAATGGCCATTTTTAAAAAGCCAAAAACCAATAGATGTTGGAGGGGCTGTGGCGAAGAGGGAATGCTGAGACACTGCTGGTAGGAAGGTAAACTAGTAAAACCATTATAGAAAACAGTAGGGAGATTACTCAAAAAACTAAAAGTAGATCTACCATTCCCTCCAGCAATCCCGCTATTAGGTATCTACCTAAAGGAAAAGAGGCTGAGGTGGGCAGATTATGAGGTCAGGAGTTTTAGACCAGCCTGGCCAACATAGTGAAACCCTGTCTCTACTAAAAATACTAAAAAAAAATTAGCCAGGCGTGGTGATGGGCACCTGTAGTCCCAGCTACTTGGGAGGCTAAGGCAGGAGAATCACTTTAACCCGGGAGGCAGGGGTTGCAGTGAGCCGAGATGAAGCCACTGCACTCCAGCCTGGGTGACAGAGTGAGACTCCGTCTGAAAAAAAAAAAAAAAGTCATTATATAAAAGACACACCTGTACTCATTTATTTATTGCAGCCCAATTCGCAATTGCGAAGAAATGGAATCAACCTAACTGCTCATCAGTCAATGGGTAGATAAAGAAAATATGGTATATGTGTATGCTATGGAATACTACTCAGCCATTAAAAACCATGAAATAATGTTTTTGCAGCGACTTGGATGGAGCTGGAGGCCATTATTCTAAGTGAAGTAACTGAGACAGAAAACCAAATGCTGTATGTTCTCACTTATAAGTGGGACCTAAGCTATGGGTACCTAAAGGCACACAGAGTGGTATAATGGACACTGATGACTCAGAAAAGGGGGGACTCTCCCATGGGAGGGGGCTTAAGGGATAAAAAAAATCACCTGCTGGGTAGGTGTGTATGTGTGTATATAGACGGGGGTATGGAGAAAGAAAGATATAGAGAGAGAGAGGGAGCGATTCATACAGAAAACTGCTAAAATTACCCCAGTGAGGGTAGTAGGACTATGGTAGTTTCTTAAAGGTATTTTCAATAATTTTCTTAAATTAAAAAAATGCAACCTTTGAGAAACTTCAAACTATATAGAAATATAGAAAGCAAAAAAGCAAAAATATTCTCCCAATCCCACAGGGCCAATCACTAGCAAGGTTTTCTTGCTTTTACCTTCTCTGAATTTTTGTACAAAGGATGTATATACAGTATCTGTGTTTGTGTGTACACACGCATGCTCGCACACAGTGCTCTTTCTTATAGACATAAAATAATATTCTACATACAGCATGGCAACTTGCCCTTTGTTGTTTTTTGAACCAACCGTGCATTTTTGACAACTTTTTAATCCTAAAGTGATGGCCAGTATTAATATTTTATTTTTCAGGATGAGCATGGTGACTTACACCTATAATCCCAGCACTCTGAGAGGCCAAGGCAGGAGGATCGCTTGGCCCCAGGAGTTTGACACCAGCCTGGGCAACACAGTGAGACTCCATCATTACAAAAAAAAAAAAAAAAAAACAGGCATGATGGTGCATGCCTGTAGTCCCAGCTACTCCACAGGTGAAGGGGCTGAGGTAGGAGGATCACTTGAGACCAGAGGGGGTGATTGTGCCACTGCACTCCAGCCTGTGTGACAGAACAAGACCCTGTCTCAAAAAAAAAAAAAAAAAAATACCAAGTCCAGAAATGTTCTTGGTGTATTTAAAAATATAAGTAAATACAAACAAATATATACATACATACTCTTAAAAATATAAGTAAATACAAACAAATATATACATGTATACTCTTTCAACAGAATTGAATTCAGACTCTATATATCATTCACCAACTTAATTTTTTTCCCTATTTGACCCAACACTATGTCCCAGGCAAGGCAACCTCCTATGCCGAAACACACATCTCTGCATCAACATTTTCTGCAAAAGATTCAATGGTATGGATGCAACACCATTTATTTTACCATTTCTATATTGATAGACAGAGAATCTCCAATATTTTGCAATTCTCACCTTAAAATGTGCACTTCTCTGAGTATTTCTGCAAGATTAATTAGTGGAAACACATTTGCTGTGTTGGGGGGGTCATACATAGTCAAAATGTTGGCAACTCCCATAAAATCACCTCAGAGAGGTCATACCCTAAATGTCTCCCATTACCATGTATGACAGCACACACTTACTCTGCCCACCCTCACCAACGCTGGCCTTTATCAGGATTTTTTTTTTTTTTTTTGAGACAGAGTCTCGCTCTGTCACCTAGGCTGGAGTGCAGTGGTGCGATCTTGGCTCACTGCAACCTCTGCCTCCCAGGTTCAAGTGATTCTCCTGCCTCAGCCTCCCAAGTAGCTGTGATTACAAATGCATGCCACCACACCTGGCTAATTTTTGTATTATTAGTAGAGACGGGGTTTCACCATATTGGCCAGGCTGGTCTCAAACTCCTGACCTCATGATCTGCTTGCCTCAGCCTCCCAAAGTGCTGGGATTACAGGTGTGAGCCACCGTGCCCAGCCCTAGGATTTTCATTTTTAGATCACTCTGAGAGTTAAACTTGACATTATGTGGTTCTGATTTCCATTTCCTGTTCACTCAAGAAGTGATGCCTCTCTTTCTAACTTCATGGGCCTTTTGTTTTTCTTCTATCATTTGCCTATTAATCATTTGCTCACACATTTTTTCTTTTTTTATTATTATTTTATTTTATTTTTCCATAAGTTATCATGGTACAGGTGGTATTAGGTTACATGAGTAAGTTCTTTGTGGTGATTTGTGATATTTTGGTGCACCCATCACCCGAGCAGTATACACTGCACCATATTTGTTGTCTTTTATCCCTCGCCCCCCTCTCTCTCTTCCCCCCAAGTCCCCAAAGTCCATTGTATCAATCTTATGCCTTTGCACCCTCATAGCTTAGCTCCCACATATCACTGAGAACATACAATGTTTGGTTTTCCATTCCTGAGCTGCTTCACTTAGAATAATAGTCTCCAATCTCATCCAGGTTGCTGCAAATGCTGTTAATTCATTCCTTTTTATGGCTGAGAAGTAGTCCATATATATATATATATATACCACAGTGTTTGTCCACTCGTTGATTGATCTAAGACCTGAAACTATAAAAATTCTAGAAGATAACATTGGAAAAACCTTTCTAGACCCTGGCTTAGGCAAGAATTTCATGACCAAAAACCCAAAAGCAAATGCAATGAAAACAAAGATGAATAGCTGGGACCTAATTAAACTGAAGAGTTTTGCACGGCAAAAGGAACAATCAGCAGACTACACAGACAACCCACAGAGTAGGAGAAAATCTTCACAATCTATACATCTGACAAAGGACTAATATCCAGAGTCTACAATGAACTCAAACAAATCAGTGACAAAAAAACAATCCCATCAAAAAGTGGGCTAAGGACATGAATAGACAACTCTCAAAAGAAGATATACAAATGGCCAACAAACATATGAAAAAATATTCAACATCACTAATGATCAGGAAAATGCAAATCAAAACCACAGTGCAATACCGCCTCACCCCTGCAAGAACGGCATAATCAAAAAATCACAAAACAGTAGATGTTAGCATGGATGTTGTGATCAGGGAACACTTCGACACTGCCAGTGGGAATGTAAACTAGTACAGCCACCATGGAAAACAGTGTGGAGATTCCTTAAAGAACTAAAAGTAGAACTACCATTTGACCCAGCAATCCCACTACTGGGTGTCTACCCAGGGGAAAAGAAGTCATTATGTGAAAAAGATACTTTCACACACGTGTATAACAGCACAATTCACAACTGCAAAATCACGTAATCACACGTCTTTTTCATCGATAAAGGTATAAGGGCCATAACTGTTGCATCTGAATCCACCTCCAGCCTTCTCCGCCATTTCCTACTCCACTAAAACCAACTTGTAAAGGATTAACATTTAAACATCAGAAACGGAATGAGACAAAATGGCCTCACTGGAGAGTCAGAGTGAAAACTGGCCCAAGCAGGCTTTCAGGAGCGAAGTGTGCCAAACAGCCGTGAAGCTGGGGATTAAAGTCTTTCTTCCATCTGGAACCTGGCGTCGGCAGCACAGTGACCACATTGTGCTCCTTCCCAGAAAAAGCACGGTGTTGCCTGGCTACCCAGCAATGTATATATGGCTTGGCAGCTTGCCTGATTTTGCAACTCAGAGGAAAATTCCAGGGTGGGATGCAAGCTGAGGTTCTAGGACATGGTTTAACCCCTGCCTCTCAGGGAACTTGCACCCAGGGGCCTTCCACAGCCAGGTAACTCAGGCCAGGTGAGCAAACCTCCAGGGTGTTTGGTCTCCTTCTTTGCAAAATAGGCTCAACAGGACCCGACTTGGTATGTAGAGCCCATGAATTTCATAACCAAGCTCAGTGCTTCTGGGACCCAGCATTCAGAGGAGTCTTCATATTCAGACATATCCTGGCTTAGACTCGCAGTAGTTTTATGGCCTTGGGATGGTGGTCTAGCAGCTCTGCGTGCAGGTTTCTTGTCATTAAAGTAAAAGTGACCACACCAATCTTTGTGTGTGTGTTGTGTGCGTGAAACAGGGTCTTGCTCTGTCGCCAAGCTGGGGTGCAGTGGTGAGATCACGGCTCACTGCAGCCTTGACCTCCTGGGCTCGAGCCATCATCCCACCTCAGCTTCCTGAGTTGCTGGGACTATAGGCATGCACCACTATGCCTGGCTAATTTTTCTATTTTTTATAGAGACAGGGTCTCACTATATTGCCCAGGCCAGTGTTGAACTCATGTGCTCAAGCCTTTCACCTCAGCCTCTCAAAGTGCTGAGATTCTAGGTGTGAGCCACCACACTGGGCCCCAGTCTTGGATGGGTTGTGTTAAACATCCAGTGTATGAAAACTGCCTCAACAGGGCAGGAAGGTGACAGAGAAAGTTCCCCCTTCTCCTTCCTCCTTCCCTTCTCTTGAGCAGGCTTACAATTGGCCTGTCCTCCTTCTGGTAATGCTCAGAGCTTGAGTGACACTGTGCTCTACTGATTCTGCTTAAGACTTTGTCATGGCTTGCCATACTAGTGTTCAATGAGGAATTGACTAAGCCCACAAGATCCTGCCTCCCGGCTCCCCACTGTGCACCATGCTCTTGTCTCGCTGGTCATCATTTTGTTCTTCGATCATCCCAAGATAATTCCTCCCTCTGAATCATCCCCCTACCCTCATGAAGATGAAGGCAAGCTCTTTTCACCCTGCAGGGCTCAGGTTAAATGTCATCTCCCCAAAGACGCTCTTCTCAACTGCCCCATCTAAAATGTAGCCAATGCCAGGAGCAGTGGCTCACACCTGTAATCCCAGCACTTTGGGAGGCCAAGGCAGGTGGATCACCTCAGGAGTTTGAGACCAGCCTGGCCAACATGCCGAAACCCCGTCTCTACTAAAAATACGAAAATTAGCCGGGTACGGTGGTATGTGCCTGTAGTCCCAGCTACTCAGGAGGCTGAGGCAGGAGAATGGCTTGAACCCGGAAGGCGGAGGATGCAGTGAGCTAAGATTATGCCACTTCACTCCAGCCTGGGTGAAAGAGCGAAACTCCAACTCAAAAAATAAAATAAAATAAAATATAAAATAGCAGCCAAATCCAGGCCTCCAAACCCTGGGCCTCCATCCTAGACCGATCCTCAATGCTCCTTAAAGACATCCCTTCACCCCCACCCCACACACAAACACACATTCTGCAGATCCCTAGACAAAAACCAGCCTCCCATATTACTCAGAAATGTATCCCATGCACACCAAAGTAAGCCTCTGTTGGTATTCCCACCCCACATCTATTCCCCCTTTATTCTGATTCTGGCACTTTCTATTTTCCTTGGGGATCCAGACCAACCCCACTCTCAGCCTGTGCAGTGTAAGTGGAGATCACATCACTTCCTGATGTGGGAACTGACACATGTCCCAGGTCTGGCCAATCCGCATCTCAGGAATTGACTCATGGCTGGGCCTGGAACTTTGGTGGAACTATTGAGACAGAAGTGCTCTGTTTCCTCTGGGTCTCTTAGCTGGTAGCACCCAGGTGCTGAGATGTTGGCAGCTATCGTTACCTTTTTGAGGGGAGGTCCTGTGGCAAGATGAAACCACCTCAGGGGAAAGCATGCCTCAGAAACACAGACATGGCCGGTCGCGGTGGCTCACGCCTGTAATCCCAGCACTTTGGGAGGCTGAGGCAGGTGGATCACCTGAGGTCAGGAGCTCGAGACCAGCCTGGACAATATGGTGAAACCTCGTCTCTACTAAAAATACAAAAAATCAGCTGGGCATGGTGGTGGGCGCCTGTAATCCTAGGTACTCAGGAGGCTGAGGCAGGAGAATCCCTTGAACTCGGGAGGCAGAAGTTGCAATGAGCCGAGATGGCGCCATTGCACTCCAGCCTGGGCAACAAGAGCGAAACTCCGTCTCAAGAAAAACAAAAAAAAAGGAAACACAGACATAAAGTTCACATCTTGATAAAATCATTAGAAGTTCTGGATCCAACTGTACTTGAAGCTCCTTGAACTTGACAGATGTTGAGCCTATTACATTCTTATTTATTTTGTTTAAGCCAATTTGAGTTTATTTTTCTGTCACTTACATCTGAAATAGGCATGACAGATTAAACCCCTCTCCTGGACCCTTGTCAAGTCATCCCTGACTCATCCCTCTTCTGTATTCTCTATATCCAAATAGTCACCATGTCTTGTGGAGATCAGCGTCTGCCCGTAAACGAGTCCCCACATCTCTCGTTTTCCATTTTTGTGCATCCATTTCTCATCTCTCATACCGATACATCCCCCAGATGACACGGCTCTAGTCCACCCCGCCCTTGATTCTTCACTGCTTGGCTGTCTCCACTCTTGCTTGCTGTTTCCATACCATTCTCCAATCCCAAGAAGGACATCCTTCCAAAACACAAGTCTAACTCCATCAGTCTCCTGTTTAGAGACATCTCTTCCATGACAAGCGACAGAAACGCTGACTGCTAAAGCAAAATCAAACAAACGAAAATCAAAGTTGTTTACTGAATCATGTAGTCGAAAAGTCCAGGGGTAGTTGGCTTCATGCGTACCTGGACTCAACCCCCCAAACATTTTTATCAGAGGTCAGGCACAGTGGCTCACATCTGTAATCCCAGCACTTTGAGAGGCCAAAGAGGGCAGATCACTTGAGGCTAGGAGTTTGAGACCAGCCTGGCCAACATGGCAAAACCTCGTCTCTATCAAAAATACAAAAAAAATTAGCCAGGCATGGTGGTGCATTAATGTAATCCCAGCTACTCAGGAGGCTGAGGCACAAGCATAATTTGAACCCAAGAGGAGGAGGTTGCAGTGAGCCAAGATTGCACCACTGTACTCCAGACTGGGTGACAGAGTGAGACTCAGTCTCAAAAAAAAAAAATTATTAGAGATCTATCGGTCTTATTTTCCTAGCAGGAATAGTCTGCAACGCTTCTAGCAAAACTCCTAGGGCTGCCCCTCATTGGCCCAGATTGGGTCACATGTCCATCCCTGAGCCAATTACAGTGACTTCTATTGACCAGGTAGAGGTCACGGGAGCTGGAGAGAGAGGCCTCATAGGCTCCATGGACTGAGAGGGTGGGAGAGGGTGCTCTCCAAAAGGAAAAGGGGATTTTGTTCATAAAAGAGTGAACACTGGGTGAGCAAAACTTTATATCCACTGTACCCATCCAAGGCACACCTGCACCTTCGAGGTCAGGTTCAGGCCTCGTGGAGTTCTCTGTGGCCTCCTCTGTAGCCATGCTTCACCTTACCCACCTCCACCACCACTGCCTCCATGCGCCAGTCAGAATAAACTACTCATCCATAGACTTCTGCATGTCTGCCAAATGCTCGTTCCTCTCTCATTCCTCGTTTTTTTGTTTTTTTTTTTTCTGAGATGGAGTCTCGCTCTGTAGCCCAGGCCAGAATACAGTGGCGCGATCTCTGCTCACTGCAACCTCTGCCTCCTGGGTGGCGGTACGAGCAATCCTTCTGACTCAGCCTCCCAAGTAGCTGGGATTACAGGCATGCACCACCATGCCCAGTTAATTCTTTTGTACTTTTAGTAGAGACGGAGTTTCACCATGTTGGCCAGGCTGGTCTTGAACTCCTGACCTCGTGATCTGCCCACCTCAGCCTCCCAAAGTGCTGGGATTACAGGTGTGAGCCACCGCACCCAGCCCCTCTCATTCCTCTTTTCAGCAAGCTCCTGTTTAGTTTCAAGGCCCCGTCACACAGGCTATTTCTTCCAGGAAGGAGTTCCTAAGACCCCACAACACAGGATGTGGTGCAAGGTGGGTATGAATGGGTTCATCTGTGTGGCACTCCTCCCTGCTGCTTCGGGAAAACTCACCCTGGCCCTTATTTTAGGGACTGCTTCTCCTCACCCGTATCCCCACAAAGTCACCTATTGTAGTATGCTGGGTGCCTTGGCCATGGGAGTGGGCATGTGACCCAAGCCAGGCCGGTGAAGAGCCTTCTAAGGACAAGGGAGGCAGGTCTTCTCCTTGCAGATGGATAACCTGAGAATAGCACCATTCTGACCTCATGGGGAAGCCTTGCATGACAGCTCACTGGCAACATCAGACTCAAGTGGTAGAGAGACAGCTGCTGGCTGCATTCCATCTCCCCTTCCCTCCCTCAGATTTGGTTACCTAAGCCAAGAAATCCCCCCTCTTTGCCGAAACCAGTCGGAGTTGTTTCTGTCATCCTCAACCCTCTGAGACCAGCAGTGCCCCAGCTGCTCCATGGAGTGGCCATGTCTGCTGACTGAAAACCCTTATGGGTGTGGGGTGGTCATGGGGTATGAGGTGAAGTAAATGGGGCTTCTTTCTTTTGCAACCAGGATAGTCTTCTAGGACCACCCAGAGGGAACCACCATTAAAGTCACGGGCTTCATACACACCGAACAAATTGATTCTAATGTGCAAATTGGTACCATCTAAGGGGACTACTTCTATTTTTTTTTTTTTTTTTGAGACGGAGTCTCACTCTGTTGCCCAGGCTGGAGTGCAGTGGCACGATCTCTGCTCACTGCAACCTCCAACTCCCTGGTTTAAGTGATTCTCCTGCCTCAGCCTCCCGAGTAGCTGGGATTACAGGCACACACCACCAGGCCCAGCTAATTTTTGTATTTTTAGTAGAGATTGGGTTTCACCAAATTGGCCAGGCTGCTCTCAATCTCCTGACCTTGTGATCTGCCTGCCTCAGCCTCCCAAAGTGCTGGGATTACAGGCGAGAGCCACCGTGCCCGGCCAAAGGGAACTACTTCTGAGGGGACATTTCCGCTTTGTCATGCATTGCTGGATGAGAGTTATCTTCAAAATGAATTGAATTCCAGAGACACAGCACAGACTACGGCAGTTAAGGGATGGAATCTAGAATCGTATTGCCTCAATTCCAATTACAGCTCCATAATTAACTTCTGTGTGCCTGTGAACAAGTTATTTAATCTCTGCACCTCAGTTTCTTCATCAGTGAAGTGAAAATTATGATTGAAATGTATGACCTACTGGGTGACTCATGTCAGGTGACTCACGCCTGTAATCCCCGCACTTTGGGAGGCTGAGATGGGAGGATTGCTTGAGGCCAGAAGTTTGAGGCCAGGAGTTTAAGGCCAGGCTGGGCAAGACCCTGTCTCTACGAATTTTTTTTTAAATTAGCCAGGTATGTTAGCACACACCTGTAGCTGGAGGATCACTTGTGCCCAGGAACTCAAGGCTGCAATGAGCTGTGATCACACCACTGCACTCCACATGGGCAACAGAGCCAGACCCCTGTCTCTAAAACCTAAAAGTAAAATAAAACATAAAAATAAAAACATATGGCCTTACAGGATTGTGGCCAGGGTAAAGTAAGAAAATCTATGCAAAATACACAAAATTGTGTCTCATGTTTCGAAAGCCCCAAATAAGAGTGAGCTAAGAATAGCCTCATTTGCTGAATGTTGAGTAGAAAGAAGCAGGCAGAAATATTTGCTACTGCGCTAGACATACGTGAGAGAAGAGGGAAAACACAAATGTGGATGTGAATTCAGCTGATACGCGTATTTCGCTATCGGAACACATGCGCGTCCCTTCCTTTTCTTACCATAGCTACCGTGTTCCCAGCCCCGTGTGCCATTTTCGCCTGCCAAGTCTTCACTGGCCTTCTTCTGAGACGGCTCCTTCCTCGACTCTCTTTTCATGTGGTTCAGGCAGGGCTGAGCCCACCCTGCTGACTCCAGGAAAGGGAAAAGGACCCAGGTCTGGTCCAGGAGAGCAGCAAGTCCTCTTGGTCTAAGTGATTTGTTCAGGGATGGCCACAGGATCTAAGTAAGGCTATGCTAGCCCCAACTGCGACTTTTGCTGAAATTATTGAGAAAAAGCTACTTTTAGGCCAGGCGTGGTGGCTCACACCTGTAATCCCAGCATTTTGGGAGGCAGAGGCGCGTGGATCACCTGAAGTCTTAAAAGTTTGAGACCAGCCTGGCCAACATGGTGAAACCCCATCTCTACTAAAAATACAAAAAATATTAGCTGGGCATGGTGGCGAGAGCCTGTAATCCCAGCTACTTGGGAGGCTGAGGCAGGAGAATCGCTTGAACCTGGGAGCAGGAGGTTGCAGTGAGCCGAGATCATGCCGTTGCACTCCAGCTTGGGTGACAGAGCGAGACTCTGTTTCAAAAAAAAACAAAAAACAAACAACAACAAAAAATGTTACTTTTCCTAGTTGGGTTGAGAAGCTGGAAAGGAGGGAAACCTGTGACTGCTGGTAGCAAACTGGCCACTGGTTGGGGAGATCCTGATTGAGGATGAGACCAAGAGAGATGAAAGCAAAGCAGCGAACAGGAAAGCAGCAGAATCTAGCGGAGGAGCTTTCAACACCTGGATCCGGCTGTAACCGGGGTCAATAAAAGCTATCTCCCTTCATTGTTTTGTCTGGAGCCCATTTTAACTGGTTTCTCTCAATTGCAACCAAAAAAATTGAAATGTATTACATGCATATATGTTAGAATTCTCATTCTATCTTCTACAGCTCTTAACTTCTTTCATATTTAAAATTTCTTTATTTTCCCTGGCCACCTTCTATATGGTTTCCTTATATCTACTTTCCAGTTCACTAATTATCTCATTAGATGGCTCTAATCTCCTGGTTAACACATTCACTGACTAAATTCTTATTTCTAGAAAACAAAGGTTTTTTTTTTTCAATATCCCTTGTATTTTATTGATCATGTCTTGTTGTTTTCAAATATTTGGATTTTTTTATGTCTTCAATAGTTTAAGTGTGGTAAAATTAATGTAATATAAAATGTACCATCTTAACCAAGTTATTAAGTGTATCCCCATTGTTGTGTGACCAATCTCCAGACCTTTCTCATCTTGCAAAACTGACACTCTAGCACTGTTAAACAATAACTCCCCATTTTCCTCTACCCACAGCCCCCGGCAACCATTATTTTACCTTCTGTTTCTATGAATTTTTTTTTTTTTTGAGACAGAGTCTTACTCTGTTGCCTAGGCTGGAGTGCAGTGGCACGATCTTGGCTCACTGCAACCTCTGCCTCCTGGGTTCAAGCAATTCTCCTGTCTCAGCCTCCCGAGTAGCTGGGAATATAGGTGCCCACCACCGCGCCTGACTAATTTTTGTATTTTTTAGTAGAGACAGGGTTTCACCATGTTAGTCAGGCTAGTCTCAAACTCCTGGCGTCAGGTGATCCACCCACCTCGGTCTCCCAAAGTGCTGGCATTACAGGTGTGAGCCATGGTGCTTGGCCTGTTTCTATGAATTTAACTGCTTCAGATACCTATATAAGTGGAATCTTACAGTATTTGTCGTTTTGTAACTGGCTTATTTCACTTAGAATAGTGTCTTCAAGGTTTACCATATAGTAGCACGTATAAGAATTTCCTTCTTTTTAAGACCGAATAATATTCGGTTATATAGACAGACTCCATTTTTATTTATCCATGCACCTGTCAATGGACATTGGATCGCATCTGTGTTTTGGTTATTGGGTGTAATGCTGCTATGGGTGTACAAATATCCGTTTCCTGAGTCCATTTTCAATTTTTGTGTTTATTTTTATTTTTTGGTATAAACCCAAGAGTGGAAAGGCTAAATCATAAGGTAATTCTATTTTTAGATTTTTTTTTAAATCATACTGTTTTCCATAGCAGGGGCACGATTTTACATTCCCACCAACAGTGCACAAGATTCCAATTGCCCTACATTCTCATAAATACGTTTAGTTTTCTGCCTTTTAAAAATCTATGTAGCCACGTCCTAATGGCTCATTGTGATATATATATAAATTTTTGAGACAGGGTCTCGCTTCATCACCCAGGCTGGAGTGCAGGGCCACGATCATGGCTCACTGCAGCCTCCACTTCCCAGGTTCAGGAGATCCTCGCACCTCACCTCCCAAGTAGCTAGGACTACAGGCAAGCACCACCATGCCTGGCTAATTTTTTAATTAAAAAAATTTTTTTTTTTTGTAGAGACAGGACTTTATTGCCCAGGCTGGTCTCAGACAATTGGCCTCAAGTGATCCCCCTGCCTCAGCCTCCCAGTGTGCTAAGATTACAGGCAGGAGCCCCCATGCCTGGCTTCTCACTGCCATTGTGACTTACACTTCCTTCATGATTAGTGATGCTCAGCATCTTCTCGTGTGCTTTTGGCCATTTGTATAACTTCTTTGAAGAAATGTCTATTCAACTTCTCTACCCATTTTTAAATCAAGTTGTTTTGTTGCTGTTGAGTTGTCTTGGATCATTTTGAATATATTTTTTTATTTTAAAGTTTTATGGATACCTAATAGTTCTACACGTTTATGGGGTACATGTGATATTTTGATACAAATGATCTTCCAATAACTTTCTTTTATAGTCTCTATGCAGTGTTGGAATTACCCTCTCTGAGAGCAGGACTTGTAAACTGTTTGTACGCTTGTGTACCCAAGCATCTAAAATAGTGCCTGGAACCTAGCACATGCTCAATAAATATTTGTTAAATAAGTGAATGCATGACTGGCAGAAGTTCTGTTAGCTGCAATTCCTGGGGATCTAGTCCTGCTGTTTGTTCTGCTAACCCTCATTCAGGGTGGACTTTTCATTGTTTGCAGTTTTGGATTGTGAGCTTGTCTTTACTAGGGTTTTATCAGTGGAATCCTGTATGCCCTGGGTTAGGTTATACCCCTCCAGAGAGATTCTGCCCTTGTTTCTGCCAGGAAACAAACATTTTCTTTTTTTCTTTTCCTTTTTTTTAGACAGAGTCTCACTGTGTTGCCCAGGCTGGAGTGCAGTGGCATGATATCGGCTCACTGCAACCTCTGCCTCTCAGGTTCAAGCTATTCTCCTCCCTCAACCTCCTGAGTAGCTGGGATTACAGGCATGTGCCACCACACCCGGCTAATTTTTTGTATTTTTAGTAGAGACAAAGTTTCACCATGTTGGCCAAGGCTGGTCTCAAACTCCCGACCTCAGATGATCCGCCCTGCCTCAGCCTCCCAAAGTGCTGGGATTACAAGTGTGAGCCCCTGTGCCCAGCCTCATAAAATTTTTAAAGGTGAATTAACTTTGCTCATTTTTCAAAATGCAAACTAAGAAAATAGGATACTATTTGTCACCTATTAAACTGGCCAAAAAAAAATAAATGGCTGGGAGTTGTGGATCACATCTATAATCCCAGCACTTTGGGAAGCCAAGGTAGGCGGATCACTTGAGTCAGGAATTCAAGACCAGCCTGGGCAACATGGAGAAACGCTATCTCTACAGAAAAAATTTTTTAAATTAGCTGCATGCACCTGTAGTCCCAGTTACTTGGAGGCTGAGGTGGTTGGATTGTTTGAGCCTGGAAAGTTGAGGCTACAGTGAGTCGTGATCATGCCACTTTTTAGTCCAGCCTGGGCAACAGAGTGAGACTTTTTCTCAAAAAAAAAAAAAAAAATCTGAAAATATAATGACCATATGATCCAGCCATTCCACTTCTGGGTATATACCTCAAAGAATTGAAAGCAGGTTCTCAAAGTGATATTTGCACACCCATATTCACAACGGCATTATTCACAATAATAGTTAAATGCGAAAGCAACCTAGGTGTCCACTGCTAGATAAATGGGTAAGAAAAATGTGGTCCATCCATACAATGGAATATTATCCATCCCTACAGGGGAAAATAATTCTGACATGTGCTATAACATGCATGAACTCTAAGGACATCACTGCAGGAGAAATGAGCCAGTTACAAAAAGACAAATACTGTAGGGTTACAATTACATGAGGTACCTGAAGGAGGGAAATTCATAGAGACAGAAAGTAAAATGGTGGTTCCCAGGGGCTGGGAACAAGAGGAAATGGGGAATTAGTGTTTCGTGGGGACAGAGTTTCAGCTGAAGGACAGATGAAAAGAGTTCTGGAGATGGGTGGCAGTGATGGTTCCATAACATTATGAATGTATTTAATACCACTGAACTGTGTCTGTAAATAAATGGTTAAGATGGAAATTGTTATGTAATGTCTATTTTACCACAATTAAAAAATGGTAAAAGGTCAGGCGCAGTTGATCACACTTGTAATCCCAGCACTTTGGGAAGCTGAGGCATGAGGATCGCTTTGAGATCCTCAGGTTTGAGACCAGCCTGGGCAACACAGTGAGACCTGTCTCTACAAAAAATCAAAAATTAGCCAGGGCCGGGCGCGGTGGCTCACACCTGTAATCCCAGCACTTTGGGAGGCTGAGGCGGGTGGATCACGAGGTCAGGAGATAGAGACCATCCTGGCTAACATGGTGAAACCCCATCTCTACTAAAAACAATACAAAAAAATTAGCCGGGCATGGTGGTGGGCGCCTGTAGTCCTAGCTACTCAGGAGGCTGGGGCAGGAGAATGGCATGAACCTGGGAGGCGGAGCTTGCAGTGAGCCGAGATTGAGCCACTGCACTCCGGCCTGGGTGACAGAGCGAGACTTTGTCTCAAAAAATAAAATAAAATAAAATAAAATTAGCCAGGCATGGTGGTGTGTGCCTGTAGTCCCAGCTACTTGGGAGGCTGACGCAGGAGGATTGCTTGAGCCTGGAAGGTCAAGTCTGCAGTGAACTGTGATTGTGCCACTGCACTCAGCCTGGGTGACATAGTGAGACCCTGTCTCTCAAAACAACAAAAAAAAGAACCTTAATCATAATTATATCTCCCACAACACCTCCCCACCTTTTTTTCAAACAAGGCAATATTCACAGGCTCTGAATCTCAGGATTAGGACATGGATGTATCTTTTTAGGGGAGGGCAACATTTAGCCCACCACAGCCTCCTTGAAGTTTCTGGAGAACATAAGCTTGGTTCTACCTCTGAGCATTTACCTGGAACATTCTTCCTGAATCCAATCAGTATTATTGTCCAAGCCACCATCATACTGAGGGTCAACCAGGATTTGCTGATGGATTGGATATGCAGAGCTGTGAATCAAAAATGGCCTTAGGTCTGAGCAGCTGGGAGGATGGAGTTGCTATTGACTGAGATGGGCAGACTGAGGGTACATAGCTGTGTCAGGGATGAGGTGAGATGAGGTGTTCACTTATAGCTATGTTAAGATGGAAAGTCCTGTAAGACATCTAAGTGGAAATTTCCTATAAACAGTGGGTTGATGGGATTCATGGGAGATGTTGAGCTAGAGCTATAAATCTGAGATTTAACAATATATAGATGCTATTGCAAAGTTTAGGAATGTGTGGGATCATTTAGGTATCAAATCCAGATGGTAGACAAGAGGTGAGCACTGAACTCTGGAGCACTCTAGAATTGAGACATGATAGTAGAAAAACACGGAAAGGAATTGGAGAAAGAATATGTATTGGTTAGTAATTTGCTGCATAACAAATAATGCAAAAATGCATTAACTTTAAACAATAATCATTTATTATCTTTAATGGTGTCTGAAAGTCGGGGATTTGGAAACAGCTCTGATGGGCAGTTCTGGTCTGGGGTCTCTCATGAGATGGTTAGAAGGTTTGACTGGCTGCCAAGTTGGTGCTGGCAAGCTGACTCCTCTGCACCTGGACCTCTCCAGGGGCTACTTGAGTATTCCACAACATGGTGGCTGAATTCCTACCCGTACTCGCAAGCAAGTGATCCAAGTAGAAACTACGATGTCCATTATGACTTAGCATTAGAAGTCACACACACTATCACTTCCTCCATGTTCTGCTGTTTCCAGCTGCAATGGGAAGGGTTTAAATGAGAATCAAAAACTCCCTAGACCCTCCCTTCCTACTTCCCTCAGCCTCAGCTGGTCATGAACCAGCTCTGGGTCTGTGTCAGAAGAGACCACAAGACCGTGAGCACTACTAGGGAGTGAGGATTATTGGGGGCCACTTTGGAGGCTGGCTACTACAATCTGGTCAGACTCAAGGACGCCAGGAGCCTCTTGTCCTTAATCCCTCTGGTTGTCAGGCTGGAGGCCCTTGCAAGGGCCAGGAAGGAGGCTGGCTCTTTTGACCTCTCCATCTTCCACCCCAGCAGAGGAGGGGTAGCCTGAGACCCCTGCCTGACACCAAGAGACAGGATTTCTATCCCAGTGGGGTATAGAGAGTGCAGAGCTGGAAAGGGGAGAAAGTATCATTGCTTCCATATCCAGCAACAGGGGAGGTAGGAAGAAAGCCAGAAGAGACAACTGTCAGGGAGGTCTGGTGAACCCAATTCAGTGTGCATTCGAGTCTTCTAAGAAGGACGGGGTGGGCCAGGCGCGGTGGCTGATGCCTGTAATCCCAGCACTTTGGGAAGCTGAGGTGGGTGGATCACCTGAGGTTGGGAGTTTGAAACCAGCCTGGCCAACATGGTGAAACCTCGTCTCTAGTAAAATTACAAAAATTAGCTGGGCATGGCAGTGTGTGCCTGTAATCCCACCTACTTGGGAGGCTGAGGCAGGAGAATCGCTTGAACCCGGGAGATGGAGGTTGCAGTGAGCCAAGACCACGCCATTGTACTCCAGCCTGGGTGACACAGTGAGACTCTGTCTCAAAAAAGAAGAAGAAGGACAGGTGACAAATTGTTAAGTCCTTATGACAGCTGGAACTCAACTACTGGATTTGTCAATGTGGAGATTATTGGTGGCCTTTTAGTAAAATGGTATAGATGAAAGCTTGATTGGAATGAGGTTAAGAGAG
The DNA here is from genome assembly GCF_009828535.3 of Hylobates moloch. NCBI lineage: Eukaryota > Metazoa > Chordata > Mammalia > Primates > Hylobatidae > Hylobates > Hylobates moloch. The sequence continues at coordinate 103,869,437 of NW_026652287.1, read as the reverse complement.
ATAGAGAAATGCAAAAGTAAAGATGAGGCTATAGTGTTAGTTCTAAGAGGGAGAAGAGAAATGGTGCAGGAGCTGAATGAGATGTGGGTTGGCCAAGCACAGTGGCTCATGCCTGTAATCCCAGCACTTTGGGAGGCTGAGGTGGGAGGATCACTTCAGCCCAGGAGTTCAAGGCCAGCCTGAGCAACATAGGAAGAACCCGTCTCTAACAAAAAATTTAAAATTAGCTGGGTGTGGTGATGCACACCTGTAGTCTCAGGTGTGCTGAGACTTGGGAGGCTGAGACGGGAGGATTGTTTGAGCCCAGGAGGTCAAGGTGTCAGTGAGTCGTGGTTGTGCCACTGCACTCCACCCTGGGCAACACAGCAAGAGCTTGTCTAAACAAACAAACAAAAAAGAAACGAAAGAACTCAGATCCCCATCCAAACTATGAGGGTTCACATCTTGGATCTGTTTATTCAGTAGCTGTTAGACAAATTATCTCTTCCTATGTGGAAAATAAAAAGAATCTCTGAACGTACCCAATCAAAGGGTTATTGTGAGAACACTCTGAAAATGTTTGGTGAGAACACTTAGGTCATGCCTGTATCTTCTGTGAATGTTACATATTGCTGGAATGAGACAGTATTCCATGAAATTCAAGAAGAAAAGTATCAGACAAGTAAGTGCAGGGCTTGCAAAAGGGGTACACTTCTCATTCATTATAGGTTATTACTATTATATTACAATAATCTTATCCATAACGTATAATTAAATATGTAATGCAATAATTATATAATAATCTTATATATGACAAGTAAGTAAAGAGACAATCTATAATAAATTTATTGTAGATGTCCATCCCTTACTAGAGAATCAACAACACAGTCCCCATTGCCGTTTACCTGAGTGAAGTAAGGCTTGGTAGGGATAAACTAGCAAGAGACTAGCCAAGAAGTCATTGACTGACTGACAGTGAATTCAGTATTTATTGAATGTTGAAGACAGAGTTGCAATACAAAACCACCCTTCAGCCAAAGCTGGTGAAAGCCTTTCTCCTACACATCCAGATCAACATTCAGGAAAACAGAAGATATTATATTATCTGCAATATATTCCTTTGACTTGACATATGGACACTGATCCATTGACAAAGACTCTTTGCTTGGCCACACATTATTTTGTTTGTTTTGTTTTGTTTTGTTTTTGAGACAGAGTCCCACTCTGTCACCCAGACTAGAGTGCAATGGCATGATCTCAGATCACTGTAACCTCCACCTTCCAGGTTGAAGCCATTCTCCTGCCTCAGCCTCCTGAGTAGCTGGGATTACAGGCATGTGCCACCACGCCTAGCTAATTTTTGTATTTTTAGTAGAGACGGGGTTTCACCATGTTGGCCAGGCTGGTCTCAAACTCCTGACCTCAGGCAATCTGCCCACCTCGGCCTCCCACAGTGCTGGGATTATAGGTGTGAGCCACTGCACCCAGGCTTGGCCACACTTTAGACAGGCTTCTGAATCTTGTGCTAGGCCCATCTAAAATTCAGTTTCAGGGAAGAACCCTGCTAAGTGAGTTTAGAAGGAACCCTCCACTGTCGACATCTGATCCCCTTTGATATCTGATTGGATTCCTCCTGTCACCTCGGGCTGCCTTCAGCAGGAATCTAGTAAGGTCAGTTTAACCAGAATCACCCTTATCTCTGAAGTTTCCGCTTAGCAATTTTCTAGACACTGCTCCCGACCCTGCTCCTTGGCTAGGAATTACCCACTCTCCCTGCTGTATTCGGGAATTAACCCAACCTCTCTCACCAACCGCAAGCCCCTGTGGCAGTGGTCCCCGTACCCACTGCGGCGATCCCAAATAAAGTCTGCCCATCGTCATTGAGCCATTTTTTTCCTTTAGCACCTCAGAGGCAAATGCAGGCATTTTTTCACTCCCTCCTGCTTTCAACCTTGCAAAATATACACCTCAAAGGCAGCCCAGGGCCTCTATAAGGGGAGCCTTTGGGGACAGCAGTATTTCAAAGCGATTCTAGGTTTGGGATCCAGAGGCTTTTCTTTCACCCCGGGGCAATTCACTGGGATAAGATTAGGGGATGAGAGAGAGGTATGCTATTCATCTGTAAAGTGTTAGCAGGGTCATGGTGAAAGGGGGGCCCTAGGGCACCTCTCTAGGAGATGGGTTCTCTTCAACTATGCGCCCCATTCCCCATGGGGGTGTGCCAGCCTCCTGGGTTACAAATATCCTAATTTGAGGGTCACAGCTCCAGTGACCTTCAGACCTCTGATTGATCTGGGAGCCTCCAGCCCTCTGGCCCACTCTGGCTCCCCTGGGAGGCTCCCGGGCAGCCATGCCAGACTGAGGGACGCCAGGGGCCTCTTGTCCATAATCCCTCTGGCTGCTGGGCTGGAGGCCCTTGCAAGGGCCAGGAAGGAGGCTGGCTCCTTTGACCTCTCCACCTTCCACCCCAGCAGAGGAGGGGTAGCCTGAGACCCCTGCCTGACACCAAGAGACAGGATTTCTATCCCAGTGGGGTATAGGGAGTGCAGAGCTGATAAGGCGAGAAAGTATCATTGCTTCCATCTCCAGCAACGGGGGAGGTGTTGGCCTCGTTAAGATTTCCACATTCAGGAGGGGGTTGCAGATGCAGACCCCGCCTACACTCCCATCCCCTGCTGGGGCAGGTGACCCAAAAACTCCATTTCCAGCTACAGTGGGAAGGATTCAAGTGAGAATCAAAAACCTCCTAACTCCTCCCTACCTCCCTCAGCCTCAGTATCCCCAGTCTCCTAGAAGGCCTCAGCTTCCTGCACACCAGAGAAGGGGGAATGGAGGGAGGGGCAGAAGGTTCCACCCCATTCACCCTGCAAATCAAACATCAGGGAGATTCCAGCCCCAGTACAGAGCCAGCTCTCTGGGGGACCAAAAGCCAAGGTCTGCCTGTCCCTTAGGTTCCCCATCACAGGACAGTGGCAGGCAGGTCTCCTCTGGAAGCTTCGTCCCTCCCTTCTGGTGCCGACCAGAAGAATTCAGAGACCTTGCCTAGGGACAGTCAGGTGTAAGCTGTAAATAATATTCTGTCAGACATCAGCAACAGAGCATCCGCTCATTCAACAAGTATGTTTCATGCTTGTGCCCTGGGCACTGTGTTAAATTCTAGGAAGTCCAAGGGAGCCGGAGACATGTCTGTTTTCTCCTGGAGCGGATGGAATGGGGTGTGGGAACTGACAAACAGAATCAAGATAACTTTTTTTTTTTTTGAAACAGTCTCGCTCTGTCGCCCAGGTTGGAGTGCAATGGTGGGATCTCGGCTCACTAGAACCTCCGCCTCCTGGGTTCAAGGGATTCTCCTGCCTCAGCCTCCTGAGTAGCTGGGATTACAGGCACCCACTACCATGATCAGCTAATTTTTAAGTTTTTAGTAGAGACGGGGTTTTGCCATTTTGGCCAGGCTGGTCTTGAACTCTTGGCCTCAGGTGGTCCACCCATCTCAGCCTCCCAAAGTGCTGGGATGGCAGGCATCAGCCACCATGCCTGAAGACAAAATTTTTAAAATAAATGGAGTTAGGCAATGACATGCTTTAGGATCTGACACCAAGCACAGACGACAAAAGTGAAAATAGGCAAATGGGACTATATCAGATGTAAAATGTTTGTGCCTTAAATAACACAACAATTGACAAAATGCAAAGACAACCTATGGAATAAGAGAAAATATTTGCAAATGATATATCTGATATGTGGTTAATATTGAAAATATATACAGAACTACAACAACTTAACAACAAAAAAATCAAATAACACAATTCAAAAATGGGCAAAGAGCTTGAATAGACACGTCTCCATAGAAGATATACAAATGACAAACAAGCACGTGAAAAAATGTTCATTATTAATCACTAAAGAAAAGCAATTAAAAACCGCAATGAGATACCAACTCATACCTGTCGGGATGGCTACTATCAAAAAAAAAAAAAGGAAAGTATAAAAGGCAATGTGGGCCGGGCGCGTTGGCTCACACATGTGTTCCCAGCACTCTGGAAGGCCGAGGCGGGCAGATCACGAGGTCAGGAGTTCGAGACCAGCCTGGCCAACATGGTGAAACTCCATCTCTACTAAAAGTACAAAAAATTAGCCAGGCTTGGTGATGCACGCCTGTAATCCCCGCTACTCGGGAGGCTAAGGCAGGAGAATCACTTGAACCCAGGAGGCCGAGGTTGCAGTGAGCTGAGATCGCGCCACTGCACTCCAGCCTGGGTGATATAGCAAGACTCTGTCTCAAAAAAAAAAAAAAAAAAAAAAAGAAGGCAGTGTGGAGAAATTGGAACCCTTGGGCACCACTGATGGGAATATAAAATGGTACAGCCACTTTGGAAAACGGTATGGCAGTTCCTCAAAAAATTAAAAGTAGAATTACCTTATGATCCAGCAATTCCAATTCTAGGTATTTACCCAAAATGAAACATGGACTCCAAGAGATATGTGTACTGCCATGTTCCTAACAGCACTATTCACAATAGCCAGGAGGTTGAAGCAAACTAAATACCCATCAACAGATAAATGGACAATGGGAATGTGGTATATGCATACAATGGAACATTATTATTCAGCATAAAAAAGGAAGTGTTGTGATATAACATGACTGAACCTTGAGGACATTATGCTAAGTGAAATAAGGCAGTCACAAAAAGACAAATGTTATTATCTCACTTATACGAAGTTACTGAGTCAAATTCGTAAAAACAAAAAGTAAAATGGTGGTTACCAGGGAATGGGGTAGGAAGCAATGGGGAGTTGTTTTTTCATGGTTATAGAGTTTCCAATTTGCAAGATGAAAGAGTTCTAGAGACCTGATTCATATAATGTGAAAATACTTAACATTACTAAATTGTACACTTAAAATAATTAAGATGGTAAATTTTATGTTATGTGGTTTTTACCACAATAAAATAATTAATGAAGATCATAAAACTGGGGAACTTGCTGGTTCCTCAGGAGTTTCTACATAGGAAGGACTTTAGAGGGTAAACAGAAGGGAACTTGAAGCTGGTTTGTATATTGCTTTATAAATAACTTTGAGGAGACACAAGTTGTCCACATGAAAGACTGGTGGTTAATTATGGGGATGAGGCCACTTACGGCACGACATACATTACTGGAGGGTGACTGAGGCTATTTTAGCTCAGGTTCTCAGAAAAGGCCCCTTCAAGGAAGTGACATTTAAGTTGAAGGAAACCTAAATGATCGATCAAGCAAAGATCTGAGGGAAGAACATACCAAGAAGTGAGAAGACAATGGAGAGAAATATGTTGGAGAGGGAGAAAGAAACCCAGTGTGGCTGAAGAAGCCCGTGGAGAGGTGGGAGGAGATGACTCTGAGCTAGGGTCCGCAGGAATACAGGAATGCTGCAATTCATAATAACAGCTATGACTAGTATTTCTTTTCTTTTTCTTTTCTTTCTTTTTTTTTTTTTTTTTTTGAGACAGGGTCTCACTCTGTCGCCCAGGCTGGAGTGCAGTGGCATGATCTCAGCTCACTGCAACATCCGCCTCCCAGGTTCAAGTGATTCTCCCACCTCAGCCTCCGGAGTAGCTGAGACTACAGGCATGTGCCACCATGCCTAACTAACTTTTGTATTTTCAGTAGAGACAGGGTTTCACCATGTTGGCCAAGCTGGTCTTGAACTCCTGACCTTGTGATCTGCCCGCCTTGGCCTCCTGAAGTGTTGAAATTACAGGCGTGAGCCACCACACCTGGCTGACTGTTATTTCTATCATTATTATTGTCTTGTTGATTTCCAGGGAGACAGACTGAAATTAGGGTGGCCATTACAGGTTGAGCATATCTAATGGGAAAATCTGAAATCAGAAATACTCCAAAATCTGAAATTTTTGAGTGCCAGCATGATGCTACAAGTGGAAAATTGCAAAGGGTTGCAGTCAAAACACAGTCAAAACTTTGTTTTCATGCACAAAATTATTAAAATTACTGCATAAAATTATCTCCAGGCTATGTGTATAAGATGTCTATGAAACATAAATAAGGCCGGGCATGGTGACTCATGCCTGTAATCCCAGCACTTTGGGAGTCCAACGCGGGCAGATCACCTGAGATCAAGAGTTTGAAACCAGTCTGGCCAGCACAGTGAAACCCATCTCTACTAAAAATACAAAAAAAATTAGCCGGGCGTGGTGGTGGGTGCCTGTAATCCCAGCCACTTGGGAGGCTGAGGCAGAAGAATCGCTCGAACCTGGGAGGTGGAGGTTGCAGTGAGCTGCGATCATGCCACTGCACTCCAGCCTGGGAGACAGAGCAAGATGACTCTGTCTCAAAACAACAAAAAAAAACAAATAAATGTCATGTATAGATTTGGGTTGTATCCCCAATATATATCTCATTACATAAATGCAAATGTTTCAAAATCTGAAAAAATCTGAAATCTGAAACACTTCTGGTCCCAAGCACTTTGGTTAAGGGATATTCAACCTGTATCCCCTGAGCCTTCAAACCCCGGTTCCACCACTCACCAGCTACAGGCCTGGCCCCTGCCTTGGTGAAGCTTATCGTCTAACAGGGAAGACAGACATCACATCAGAGAGGACAGGATGTGTGAGCAGCAGGAAAGGGATGACCATTCCATGGTGGGCTGGTAAATGTTTAACAACTAGCTTTCAGGGGAACAAAACCATGCTTTGTAGAGTCTGCCAATTTCCATGGTGTAAATATTCCCACTGTGGCTGACCTAAAGCTAACAATGTGATATCACCGAATGTGGAGTTGGGAAGAGATGAACAAAACTGGATCTCATGAGGCTGGGGAGCCAGCACTGGGGCTACCCCTACTCTGAAGGGGATGGGAGGAAGCCATCAGAGAAGGCTTCCTTGGAGGAAGTGTCCTGAAAAGTGCAGGCAGAACAGGAAGGAATGGCAAGGGGAAGTGTTTCAAGCCAAGAGGTCCACAGCTCCAGGTCTGGCTACTAAGAGTACAGCTTCCAAGAAGTGCAGAAAAACAAGAGCATGACAGCGTTTTGTTTTTTAATTGTGGAACTATATAGGTAACATAAAATTTACCATCTTAAACTTTTTTGTTGTTGTTGAGACAGAGTCTCGCTTTTGTTGCCCAGGCTGGAGTGCAACGGCTTGATCTCAGCTCACTGTAACCTCCGCCTCCTGGGTTCAAGCGATCCTCCTGTCTCAGCCTCCTGAGTAGCTGAGATTACAGGCACTTGCCACCGGGCCCAGCTAATTGATTGTATTTTTAGTAGATGAGGTTTAGTAGTTTATATTTTTAGTAGATGAGGTAGAGATGGGGTTTCACCATGTTGGTCAGGCTGGTCTCAAACTCCTGACCTCAGGTGATCCACCCGCCTCGGCCTCCCAAAGTGCTGGGATTACAGGCATGAGCCACCACACCCAGCCAATCTTAACCATCTTTACTGTACAGATCAGCACTGTTAAATATATTCACCTTGTTGTGCAACCATCACCACCATCTGCTGCCAGAGCTCTTTTCATCTTGCAAAACTGAAACTGCCCTCATTAACTCCCCACTCACCACTTCCCTCAGTCCCTGGCAATCACCACTTTACTTTCTGTCTTGAGTTTGACTACTCTAAGTACAGTATACAAGTAGAATCATACAGTATTTGTCTTTTTGTGACTGGCTTATTTCACTTAGCATAATATTTTCAAAAGTTTCATTCATGACGGGGCGCGGTGGCTTACACCTATAATCCCAGCACTTTGGGAGGCCAAGGCAGGTGGATCATTTGAGGTTGGGAGTTCGAGACCGGCCTGGCCAACATGGTAAACCCCATCTCTACTAAAAATACAAAAATTAGCTGGGCGTGATGGTGCATGCCTGAGGTACCAGCTACTTGGGAGGCAGAGGTGAGAGAGTCGCTCAAACCCGGGAAGCAGAGCTTGGAGTGAGCCGAGATGGCATCACTGCACTCCAGCCTGGGCGACACAGCGAGACTCCATCTCAAAAAAAAAAAAAAAAGTTTCATTCATGTTGTAGCAAGTGTCAGAATTTCCTTTTCTTTTCAGGACTGAACAATATTTCATTGTACGTATAGAGCACATTTTGCTCATCCACGCATCCATCAGCGAGCATTGGGTTGCTTCCACCACTTGGCTATTATGAATAATGGTGCTATGAATACGGGTGTACAAACATCTCTTCGAGACCCTGCTTTGTATTCTTTTGTGTGTATACCCAGAAGCGGGATTGCTGAATAGATGTCTAGTCTGTTCTGCACATTACTGTTGTCCCAGCATAGTTCCTGGCATTCAAGAGAGGCTTGGGAAATACTGAACTGTGTTTAGAATAAATGTTTAGAATAAATGCCTGGGGGACAGGCATGGTGGTTCATGCCTGTAATCCCAGTACTTTGGAAGGCCGAGGTGGGTGGATTGCTTGAGCTCAGGAGTTTGAGACCAGCCTGGATAATATAGAGAATATGTTAAATAAAATAAAAATAGCCACTGGATGTTGGCACATGCCTGTAATCCCAGCCCTCTGGGAGGCCAAGGCAGGCAGATCACTTGAAGTCAGGAGTTCGAGACCAGCCTGGCCACGTGGGGAAACCCTATCTCTACTAAAAATACAAAAATCAGCTGGGTGTGGTGGCAGGCACCTGTAATCTCAGCTACTCAGGAGGCTGAGGCAGGAGAATCACTTGAACACAGGAGGCAGAGTTTGCAGTGACCTGAGATCCTGCCATTGCACTCCTGCCTGGGCGAGACAGAACAAGATTCCATCTCAGAAAAAAAAAAATGTAGCCAGGCATGGTGGTGCACTCTCATGGTCCCAGTTACTTGGGAGGCTGAGGCAGGAGGATCACCTAAGTCCAGGAGGCGGAGGCTGCAGTGAGCTGTGATTGCGCCACTGCACTCCAGCCTGGGCGACAGAGTGAGACCCTGTCTCAAAAAAAGAAGAAAAAGAAAAATTTCCTGGGAAGAATTCCACTTACTTGACACCCGCCAAGAACTCCATACAGCCATGCATCCCTAAACAGGCTTAGAAGTGCGCTGTTAGACAATTTCGTCATTGTGTGAACACCCTAGATTGCACTTACACACACCTAGTTGGTAGAGTCTACTGCACACCCAGCCTCTATAGGACAGCTGGTTGCTCCCAGACCACACACCTGGATAGGATGCTGTGTTCTGAATACTGTAGACAACTGTCACCCAGTGGTATTTGTGGGTTTTTGTTGTTGTTGTTGTTGTTTTTGAGATGGAGTCTCGCTCTGTCACCAGGCTGGAGTGCAGTGGCGTAATCTCGGCTGACTGCAACCTCCATCTCCCGGGTTCAAGTGGTTCTCCTGCCTCAGCCTCCCGGGTAGCTGAGATTACAGGCACCCGCCACCATGCCTGGCTAATTTTTGTATTTTTAGTAGAGACAGGGTTTCAAACATATTGGCTAGGCTGGTCTCGAACTCCTGACATTGTGATCCGCCCGCCTCGGCCTCCCAAAGTGCTGGGATTACAGGCGTGAGCCACTGTGCCTGGCCAGAGAAAGGATCTTTAAAGAGGTAAATAAAATGTGGTCATTAGGGTGAGTCCTAATCCATATGCTGCTTTCCTTTTAAGAAGAGGAGACCAGGACACAGACACACACAGAGGGACAACCCTGTAAGGACATGGGGGAAAGGCAGCCAGATATCAGCCAAAGAGAGGCCTCAGAAGGAGCCAACCCCAGCAACACCTGGATCTTGGACTTTTTGCCTCCAGAACTGTCAGAAAATACATTTCTGTTGTTTAAGCTACTCAGTCTGTGGTACTTTGTCATGGCAACCCAAGCTAACACAATTCAATATCTGAAATAAAAGAACAATTCTGAATTGATTTCTTACCATAATAAAGGAGAGAGAGCTCTGCTAACCAGGCAGTCTCTCTGTGCAGAACGGTCTGGTTTTATGGAGGGTTTCGGGGCAATGTGGAGTTCAGAGGTTGTGGGGCTTTCACAGACATCAAGGGGCTGACATCATCTGCAGGACCGTGATTTCTCGAGTGGGACCCTTGTGGATTGGTTGGCACTCAGAGACGTGTGTATCAGAGTGAGTCCCTCCTAACCAAATGATTGTTTGGCATGCAAAGGCGCGTTCACTGAGGCAGGCTGCCATGGGTCAGTTGTCCAATTTTAAAACTGATTCTGATAGCTCCCTGTTTCCCTGGCTGCTGACTAATCCATCTTTTCCCAAGCTTGTAAGAACCTGCTTATTCTCAACTGTTTTGACAATTGAGGCCCCAAGAGACTGTCAGCTCTGTGAAACGTGAAGGAGATATAAATTGTTCGTTTAAATGCATTCCTGGATAGGGCGCGTGACTGGCCTAATGTGGGCACTTGGTGCATATTGGGAATTATTATTATTCTGCACTCAGTGCACATTTGGGGAGTGGTCGTCTGGGCTCCCTGAATAAGAATGGCGGGGTCAGAGGGTGTGCACGCTTTCAGCTTTACCTACAAGCAGAAGAAGGAGAGCTGGAAGAAGGTGGGGCCAGGACAATCAGGATAGAGGGTCTATGAAGGGACAAGAAGAAAGCATTTTTGAGAAGGAGGAAGAGGTGAACTGTGTTGATTGCCACAATGAAGCCACGTAACCTGAGGACAGAGGAGTGACCGTTGGATCTGACAACATAGCAGATTTTGAGCACAGCTGTGTCATGGGTGGGAGGGAGGAAGAAGCCTATTTAGAAGAAAGTGGTGAAAGAATGTGATCTTTTCATGCCTTAACCTCTTCTTCTAATAAGAATAGCAGTCCTATTGGATCAGCACCCACCCTAATGACCTCATTTTAACGTTTTTTTTTTCTTTTGAGATGGAGTCTTGCTGTGTCACCCAGGCTGGAGTGCGGTGGAGCAATCATGGCTCCCTGCAGCCTTAATCTCCTGGGCTCACGGCGTCCTCTCACCTCAGCCTCCCAAGTGGCTGGGACTACAGGCATGCTCCACCACACCCAGCTAATTTTTAAATATTTTTGTAGAGATGGGGTCTCCCTATGTTGCCCAGGCTGGTCTCAAACTCCTGGGCTCAAGTGATCCTCCCACTTCAGCCTCCCAAAGTGCTGGGATGATAGATGTGAGCCATCACACCCAGCTTTTGGGGATTTAAGCATGATGATGCATCTGCCAATAGTTTACTCTTTATTGTTGAGGAATATTGATTGTAAAAATACAAAACAATTTCTTTATCTAATCAATCGATGAACATTTGGGTTGTTGTCAGTTTGGGGTTATTATAAATAAAGCTTCTCATCACAAGAAAGAAACACAGCCAGGCGTAGTGGCCCACGCCTGTAATCTCAGCACTTTGAGAGGCTGAGGCAGGCAGATCACAAGGTCAGGAGTTCGAGACCAGCCTGGCCAACATAGTGAAACCCCGTCTCTACTAAAAATACAAAAATTAGCCGGGCATGGTGGCAGGCGCCTGTAGTCTCAGCTACTCGGGAGGCTGAGGCTGGAGAATCATTTGAACTGGGGAGGCGGAGGTTGCAGTGAGCTGAGACTGGGCCATTGCACTCCAGCCTGGGTGACAGAGTGAGACTCCATCATAAAAAAAAATAATAAAAAAATAAAGAAAAAAGGGGTAAAATTGGCAGCGATAGGAAATTGATTGGCTGAACTTGGGGCAGACAGGAGCACTTAAGAACTACAGCTTTGTCTCTGCCTGGGACGACTGACAGGGAACAGGTTTATGTGTTCAGTGAGTAAGCAAAGAATTTCAGGCAAAGCCAAGGGCCTCCACTCTCTGAGAAGAAAAAAGGCAATTCCAGAGAGGGAAGAAAGGCTGACTCAGCAGGTCAGGGTCACGAGCATCTCAGGGGCCTTCTCCCCTTGCTGCACCTACTCCCTGAGAAGGGTGAGGTCTTTAGAGAGGCAGACCGAGGAGAGACAGGGGGACGAGCAGATGCAGCCTCCCCTGGCAGCATCCTGACTCACCTTCCGTGGCCTCCCTCCTTGCTCCTACTCAGAGTGGGGACAGAGGAGATCTGTGTCTTGCCTGCCTTGACAGTTTCTGCAGCTTTCTGCTGGGGTCTGGCTCTTCCCAGGCAGCCCAATGTACTTATGACCGGTACGTTTTTTGGAAAGGTGACCTTGGCTGTATGGGAAAGGGGCAGTGAGGAAGCAGATACAACAAGCAAATGGTCATTCTTGAACAGGGAAGAGATGACAGAAGCTCGGCAGCTAAGGAGGGTGGCATGGGGATGGAGGCAGTGGGAGACAGGTGTGGACAAACCAAGGTTTCTGTTGGAGATGCAAGTGATGGATTTCAGGGGGCAGAAGGACCCAAGACGTCCCAGCTTTCTGACCTGGTGAGTGGGTGGGTGCTGGCATCCTGAGCACATCTGATTAACACTGAAAAAGAAACAATTTAGAGTTTGGAGTCAAGGGACTGAGACGAACTGGAATCAGACTGAAGTGGAAATGTCCAGTGAAAGCAGGATTCGTGCGTGACCAGAGACCCGGACTGAATGTACAGGAGACATTGAGAAAAAGATGGCGGATCTGGCACAGGGTCCAATCTGAGGTGTTGAGAAAGGAAAGTGAAGAAGAACAAGTGCAAATGGATCTGGGAGGTCTAGCCAGCACCCACGGAGATGAATTGGAACCTCTGTCAGTCTCTCATGGCCTGTGAGGATGGGGCATTTTGCAGGAGACCCTGGAGCCCTCCAGTGTGAGCTAAAAACATGCAAACAGCCCAGGAGAAGCTACTGGTGTAACCACCCAAAAGTTTCTTCCTGTCTGCTGCACAAATAAAGACCATGGTATGGCAGTAAAGAAACAATTTAATTGACGTAAGGCAAGCCATGCCATACAAAAGATGGACTTATTACTCAAATCAATCTAATCAAAGGCTTGTAGGTTGGGGGTTTTTCAAAAGTAGTTTGGGATAAGGGGCGGGGGTGGTTATGCAATGGGTGGTTGCTGCTGATCGGTTGGGTCAGAGGTGAAATCATAGGAAGTTGAAACCATCCTCTTACGTTGAGTTGGTTCTGGGTAGGGCCACAGGAGCCATCGTGGATGGACCTAGGTGGAGCCATGGGTGTCAGACATGCAAAAAACCTGAAAAGATATCTCAAAAGGCCAGTCCACAATAGCGATGTTACCTGCAGGACCTCCAGAATAATGGTTGGCAATCTTTAAGTCTACAGCTTAGCAGAATTCAGTCTTCTCCCCTCCCCTACTCTGGTGGTTTCTCATTAGCTTTACAAAGGCGGCTGAGTTTTGGGGAAGGGTTATTACTTAAACTATAACCTAAATGTCTCTCAAAGTTAGCTCAGCCTAAGTCCAGTGATAATTAAGGTAACTTGAAAGCTAAAGGCAAGAGGAGGGTTGGCTAGATCAGATCTCCTCCACTGCCAACATTTTCTCACTGATATAATTTTTGCAAAGGTGGTTTCAGTGGGAGCCGGGAATGCCCCCATGGGCCACAAGGTGAACCAGCAGCTGGCAGGGACATGCATGAGCTGCATAGCACCTGGTCCAACTGTAACCTCTAAACACACACACACACACACACGCACATACACACACACGGTGAGCTGGCAGGGACATGCATGAGCTGCATAGCACCTGGCCCAACTGCAACCTTTAAACACACACACACACACGGTGAGCCAGCAGCTGGCAGGGACATGCATGAGCTGCACAGCACCTGGCCCAGCTGTAACCTCTAAACACACACACACACACACACACACACACACACACACACACACACACGGCACCTGGTCCAATTGTAATCTCTAACACACACACACACACACAGAGCACCTGGTCCAATTGTAATCTCTAACACACACAC